>NW_028166172.1:140000-231472 GCF_964263955.1 Coregonus lavaretus | reverse complement strand
GTACAGGGGAGGCTGGTCTCTCCTGCTTGATTGGACTTCAACACAACAGAGACAAACATTACATCTCTCATCTACTTTGAGCTTAGATGGGGAAACAGAGGAAGAGTTTCATTTCAAAACTCTATACACTGAGGGAAAAAATTATTTTTGTACGTTTGCCCACTGACAAAGACATGATCAGTCTATAATTTTAATGGTAGGTTTATTTGAACAGTGAGAGACAGAATAACAACAAAAAACTCCAGAAAAACGCATGTCAAAAATGTTATCAATTGATTTGCATTTTAATGAGGGAAATAAGTATTTGACCCCTCTGCAAAACTTGACTTGGTGGAAAGACCCTTGTTGGCAATCACAGAGGTCAGACGTTTCTTGTAGTTGGCCACCAGGTTTGCACAAATCTCAGAAGGGATTTTGTCCCACTCCTCTTTGCAGATCTTCTCCAAGTCATTAAGGTTTCGAGCCTGACGTTTGGCAACTTGAACATTCAGCTCCCTCCACAGATTTTCTATGGGATTAAGGTCTGGACACTGGCTAGGCCACTCCAGGACCTTAATGTGCTTCTTCTTGAGTCACTCCTTGGCCGTGTGTTTTGTGTCATTGTCATGCTGGAATACCCATCCACGACCCATTTTCAATGCCCTGGCTGAGGGAAGGAGGTTCTCACCCAAGATTTGACGGTACATGGCCCCGTCCATCATCCCTTTGATGCGGTGAAGTTGTCCTGTCCCCTTAGCAGAAAAACACCCCCAAAGCATAATGTTTCCACCTCCATGTTTGACATTGGGGATGGTGTTCTTGGGGTCATAGGCAGCATTCCTCGTCCACACGGCGAGTTGAGTTGATGCCAAAAAGCTCCATTTTGGTCTCATCTGAGCACAACACTTTCACCCAGTTCTCCTCTGAATCATTCAGATGTTCATTGGCAGACTTCAGACGGTTCTGTATATGTGCTTTCTTGAGTAGGGGGACCTTGTGGGCGCTGCAGGATTTCAGTCCTTCACGGCGTAGTGTGTTACCAATTGTTTTCTTGGTGACTATGGTCCCAGCTGCCTTGAGATCATTGACAAGATCCTCCCGTGTAGTTCTGGGCTGATTCCTCACCGTTCTCATGATCATTGCAACTCCACGAGGTGAGATCTTGCATGGAGCCCCAGGCCGAGGGAGATTGACAGTTCTTTTGTGTTTCTTCCATTTGCGAATAATCACACCAACTGTTGTCATCTTCTCACCAAGCTGCTTGGTGATGGTCTTGTAGCCCATTCCAGCCTTGTGTAGGTCTACAATCTTGTCCCTGACATCCTTGGAGAGCTCTTTGGTCTTGCCCATGGTGGAGAGTTTGGAATCTGATTGATTGATTGCTTCTGTGGACAGGTGTCTTTTATACTGGTAACAAGCTGAGATTAGGAGCACTCCCTTTAAGAGTGTGCTCCTAATCTCAGCTCGTTACCTATATAAAAGACACCTGGGAGCCAGAAATCTTTCTGATTGAGAGGGGGTCAAATACTTATTTCCCTCATTGAAATGCAAATAATTTTATAACATTTTTGACATGCGTGTTTCTGGATTTGTTTGTTTTTATTCTGTCTCTCACTGTTAAAATAAACCTACCATTAAAATTATAGACTGATCATTTCTTTGTCAGTGGGCAAACATACAAAATCAGCAGGGGATCAAATACTTTTTTCCCTCACTGTATATTCCATGTTCAATAGATTTAGTTTTATTTTGCTACTTGTGGGCTACTGTCTGTAAATTGTCTCAATATATTTCATGATGTGTAGCCTAACATGTGCCCAATGATGTGCCGAATCTGTGATTTAGTGCATTTTTATTGGGTAAGCACTAGAATAAACTACCTCAATATTTGCAGCCGTAGGTAGTAATATCTTTCTAGAAGCTGATCTATGGTCAATATTGTGAAATAATTATAATGTTAAGGAAATATTTGAATGGAGAAAACTGATCCAAGACCAGCACTCCCCTTCTTTCGATCCTATCAGTATCGATACATGCTCCACCGGACGTGCAACCTTGTCATGCTGCTGATCCAGTTTCTACTGGTCTGTCTGCGGATATGGAACTCTGACCTGTTTACCGGACGTGTGACCTTGTCCCGAACCTGCTGTTTTGACCCTCTCCCTCTCTCCCTCTCTCTCTCCTTCTCTCTCTCTACCACACCTGCTGTCTCGACCTCTGAATGCTCGGCTATGAAAAGCCAACTGACATTTACTTCTGAGATGCTGACGTGTTGCAACCTCTATAACCACAGTGATTATTATTTGACCCTGCTAGTCATCCATGAACATTTTAAAATCTTGAAGAACGATCTGAACTTAATGGCCATACACTCTTATAATATCCTCCCAGCACAGCCAGAAGAGGACTGGCCTCCCCTCAGAGCCTGGTTACTCTTCCTAGGTTCCTGCCTTTCTATTGAATTTTTCCTAACCACCGTGCTTCTAAATCTGCATTGCTTGCTCTTTGGGGTTTTAGACTGGGTTTCTATATAAGCACTTTGTGACAACTGCTGATGTAAAAAATGGCTTCTGGGAATACATATGAAGCACTGCTAACGCAAGAGGAACGACTGAAAAAGATTACTGTGAAATAATATAATGATGATTAATGTTTATTATTACCTGTTTTTATGCTCATGTTTTGAAATTATACTTAATTACTATAGCAATTATCAATAAGCCTGAACATTAATTTAGTTAACTCTGGTCGAGAAAAACATATTTTCCTAGTACATTCATTGTCAGATTCATCAACCAGCAGCAAGCACTCTGCCTTCTAGCACAAGCGAGGGGCATGTTGAGGTACATTTGCTAACCGGGAGGGTTGCATGATGTAATTTATTGGTGGGCTTGGAGACGCACTCTTGTCTTATCTATTCCGAGGTTGTTTATTTATTTGTTTTGTTTGTTTAGATTATTTTTTATAATGCATGTAGGCGCATCTGACTAGTCACTATTTTGTTGCTCTTCCAAAAGCATCACAGGCCTAATACGAGATATATAGCTAACTAAAGTAATGAGTGACCAATTTAGAAAATCATGGGACATATAGTATTTGGTTGCATGCTATTTTATGTCAATCATATTGCTGCTTGTAGCCTGTAACTGATGCTTCATGGTCTTATGCTGCCATCTATTGGAAATATTTAGCAATTCAAAGTTATTAATTCACGTACAGACATTGGTGAGGCAGCTAAGAATAAAGTGTATTTTTCTTGTTAATTCCTTAGATCAGTCTCAAACCTGTCCCACGCCAATTGCTGGACTTTCACATAGAGGTTACTAGGTCACCCAGTTCAAACCACATTTGAAAAATAAAACGAATGTTTATCAAGTGTTCTGCCTTGCAATAATATATATATATATATATATATATACAGTGGGGAGAACAAGTATTTGATACACTGCCGATTTTGCAGGTTTTCCTACTTACAAAGCATGTAGAGGTCTGTCATTTTTATCATAGGTACACTTCAACTGTGAGAGACGGAATCTAAAACAGAAATCCAGAAAATCACATTGTATGACTTTTAAGTAATTCATTTGCATTTAATTGCATGACATAAGTGTTTGATCACCTACCAACCAGTAAGAATTCCGGCTCTCACAGACCTGTTAGTTTTTCTTTAAGAAGCCCTCCAGTTCTCCACTCATTACCTGTATTAACTGCACCTGTTTGAACTCGTTACCTGTATAAAAGACAACTGTCCACACACTCAATCAAACAGACTCCAACCTCTCCACAATGGCCTAGACCAGAGAGCTGTGTAAGGGCATCAGGGATAAAATTGTAGACCTGCACAAGGCTGGGATGGGCTACAGGACAATAGGCAAGCAGCTTGGTGAGAAGGCAACAACTGTTGGCGCAAATGTTAGAAAATGGAAGAAGTTCAACATGACGGTCAATCACCCTCGGTCTGGGGCTCCATGCAAGATCTTTCCTCGTGGGGCATCAATGATCATGAGGAAGGTAAGGGATCAGCCCAGAACTACACGGCAGGACCTGGTCAATGACCTGAAGAGAGCTGGGACCACAGTCTCAAAGAAAACCATTAGTAACACACTATGCCGTCATGGATTAAAATCCTGCAGCGCACGCAAGGTCCCCCTGCTCAAGCCAGCGCATGTCCAGGCCCGTCTGAAGTTTGTCAATGACCATCTGGATGATCCAGAGGAGGAATGGGAGAAGGTCATGTGGTCTGATGAGACAAAAATAGAGCTTTATGGTCTAAACTCCACTTGCCGTGTTTGGAGGAAGAAGAAGGATGAGTACAACCCCAAGAACACCATCCCAACCGTGAAGCATGGAGGTGGAAACATCATTCTTTGGGGATGCTTTTCTGCAAAGGGGACAGGACGACTGCACCGTATTGAGGGGAGGATGGATTGGGCCATGTATCGCGAGATCTTGGCCAACAACCTCCTTCCCTCAGTAAGAGCATTGAAGATGGGTCGTGGCTGGGTCTTCCAGCATGACAATGACCCGAAACACACAGCCAGGGCAACTAAGGAGTGGCTCCGTAAGAAGCATCTCAAGGTCCTGGAGTGGCCTAGCCAGTCTCCAGACCTGAACCCAATAGAAAATCTTTGGAGGGAGCTGAAAGTCCGTATTGCCCAGCGACAGCCCCAAAACCTGAAGGATCTGGAGAAAGTCTGTATGGAGGAGTGGGCCAAAATCCCTGCTGCAGTGTGTGCAAACCTGGTCAAGACCTACAGGAAACGTATGATCTCTGTAATTGCAAACAAAGGTTTCTGTACCAAATATTAAGTTCTGCTTTTCTGATGTATCAAATACTTATGTCATGCAATAAAATGCAAATTAATTACTTAAAAATCGTACAATGTGATTTTCTGGATTTTTGTTTTAGATTCCGTCTTTCACAGTTGAAATGTACCTATGATAAAAATTACAGACCTCTACATGCTTTGTAAGTAGGAAAACCTGCAAAATCGGCAGTGTATCAAATACTTGTTCTCCCCACTGTATAATAAAATAACAACAAAATAATCAAAACGCTATTTAATACTATAACTGTATTTACTAAGATCATATTATTACTAAAATAGTTTCTAAAAGTGTTCTAGGCTACCCTACCCTGGAATTAGGGGTTAGGGTTAAGGCTAAAATAGGTTATAAGTAGGGTAAGAATTTTTGTATAGCACTTTGTGACATCTGCTGGTTTAAAAACGGCTTTATAAATACATTTGATTGATTGTTAGGTTTAGGGTTTATATGGCAAAAAACATTATGGGTTTATGGCACTCTTGCTCCTCCTTGTGGCCGTATGTGGGTACTACATACCTCATTAATGACACCTGCTAGGCTCATAATCTGAGGTAGCAACTGCATCAGATCTACAAATCAATTAGCTAGACCACCCGATTAGACAACAATCACCCCATTATATCCATTTGGTTTGCAACTCAGTGAACCTGCGCAGCATTCGCTCAATTTGATGCCTAAGAACGAAGATTCCGATGCATATCAAATTACCCAGCAGCCATTTAGAAACAACAAGTCGTCAATAAAAAATGTTATTTTAAAATGTTGTTTAGGACTATGAAAATGGAAAAAAAGGATTAGCCTATGGATTATGAAAACAACAAAAATAAATGGGAAAATGGGAGAGGAGAAATGACTAGAGACAGTGTTGTTTATCTCACTGACCATGACCCATGAGTTCTTCTTACCTTTGTTCAGTAGAAAAGGCTCCCTTTCTAAACTTTATAGGACGACCCATAGACAGGTCACTCTTCATGGACTCACAGCTGGGTACAGGGGAGGCTCGTCTGTCCTGCTTGATTGGGCTTCAACACAACAGAGACAAACATTACGACTCTCATCTACTCTGAGCTCAGATGGGGAAACATAAGAAGAGTTTCATTACAAAACGCTATATATCAATTTTCTGAAATGTTCCTAAATTAGCTTTTATTGTTTTAAGAAATTATGAAAGAGATTGGTGTGTTTTTTCAGTATCTAATCATGGTATGCGATGGTTCAATGACAGCCATGTATTTGTTTAAAATCTATCACTTGATGGTTTCATTTCAGAGAGACAAATAATCATGTTTTTTGCACAATACTATATATCTGCCTCACTCTCAGAGAAATAAGTAGTACTGCTAGGTTTTACACAGTAATAATATATATATCTGCCTCACTCTCAGAGAAATAAGTAGTACTGCTAGGTTTTACACAGTAATAATATATATCTTCCTCACTCTCAGAGAATTAAGTAGCACTGCTAGGTTTTACACAGTCAAATGTGACCGACCGACTCGATTCGGTCTCATGTAGCAACATTTGAAACTGTGTTTTTTACATTGGATAAAAGTAGAGACTCAGCTAGAAAAAGGTATATCATACACTACAGTTGAGGAACAATGGGAAAGTAATTCTGCTTTGAAAGATGATAAACTTGTACCCTCACTTTTGAGATAGTGGCCTTTGAATGTTTTGGTTCACCTAATGGAGAGCTCTTCTTTATTTACAGTGGTATTACTTTGGCAGATAATGTCACCCATCTAAATAAATCGTTAAAATATATATATATATATATTGTTAACTAAATATCTTGTGTTTTTGGTTTATGCCAGTTTCATTGTTTGTTATGTTATAAATTGTTATTTTATGGTTGTAAGTGGTAAAATGAACTAGAAAATGTCATATTTTGTAATTCTGAGTAATTACTACTAGTAAGGATATACTTTATTCAGATGAATGAACTAATTTAGTCACCTCTGTTCGAGAAAACGTATTTTCCTAATACATCCATTGTCAAATTCATCAACCAGCAGCAAGCCACTCTGCCTTCTCGCGCAAGCGAGGGGCATGCTGAGGTAAATTTGCTAACCGTGAGGGTTGCATGATGTAATTTATTGGCGGGCTGGAAGACGCACTCTGTTCTTTTCTATTCCGAGGTTGTTTAATCGCAATATTAGATATTAAGATGATATTTTTACTAGGGTTGAGGTTAGCACATCTGACTAGTGATTATTTAACCGGGGTTCAACACCTGCTATAGTCACTATTTAATTGCTTTTCCAAAAGCAACACAGGCCTAATACGAGATATATACTGTAGCTAACTAAAGTAAAGAGTGACCATTTTAGAAAATCATGGAACATATAGTCTTTGGTTGCATGCTATTTTATGTCAATCATATTGCTGCTTGCAGCCTATAACTGATGCTTCGTGGTCTTATTCTTCCATCTATTGGAAATATTTAACAATTAAAAGTGAAGAATTCACGTACAGACATTGTTGAGGCAGCTGAGAAATAAAGTGTATTTTTCTTGTTAATTCATTACATCAGTCTCAAACCTGCCCCACCTATCCCACGCCAATTGCTGGACTTTCACATAGAGGTTACTAGATCACCCAGTTCAAACCACATTTGAAAAATATAACTAATATGTCTTATTTATCAAGCGTTCTGTCTTGCAATAATAAATATCATAAAATAACTAATGACAAAAAAAAACAGCAAAACGCTTAGACAGGTTTTGATTGACAAAATAATCAAAATGCTATTTCGTACTATAATTGTATTTACTAAGATAATATTAGTATGTCATGCAATAAAATTCAAATTAATTACTTAAAAATCATACAATGTGATTTTCTGGATTTTTGTTTTAGATTCCGTCTCTCACAGTTGAAGTGTACCTATGATAAAAATGACAGACCTCTACATGCTTTGTAAGTAGGAAAACCTGCAAAATTGGCAGTGTATCAAATACTTGTTCTCCCCACTGTACGTATGGTTAGAGTTTCTGTATAGCACTTTGTGACATCTGCTGATGTAAAAAGGGCTTTATAAATACATTTGATTGATTGATTGATAGGCTTTGGGGTTTTAAGGCAAAAAACAGTATGGGTTTATATCTCTCTTGCGCCTCCCTGTGGCCGTCTGTGGGTACTTCATACCTCATTAATGACACCTGCTAGGCTCATAATCTGAGGTAGCAACTGCATCAGATCTACAAATCAATTAGCTAGACCACCCGATTAGACAACAATCACCCCATTATATCCATTTGGTTTGCAACTCAGTGAACCTGCGCAGCATTCGCTCAATTTGATGCCTAAGAACGAAGATTCAGATGAATATCAAATTACCCAGCAGCCATTTAGAAACAACAAGTCGTCAATAAAAACGGTTATTTTTAAACGTTGTTTAGGACTATGAAAATGGAAAAAATTATTAGCCTATGGATTATGAAAACAACAAAAAGAAATGGGAAAATGGGAGAGGAGAAATGACTAGAGACAGTGTTGTTTAACTCACTGACCATGACCCATGAGTTCTTCTTACCTTTGTTCAGTAGAAAAGGCTCCCTTTCTAAACATTATAGGACGACCCATACACCGGTCACTCTTCATGGACACCCAGCTGGGTACAGGGGTGGCTGGTCTCTCCTGCTTGATTGGGCTTCAACACAACAGAGACAAACATTATGTCTCTCATCTACTCTGAGCTCAGATGGGGAAACATAAGAAGAGTTTCATTACAAAACGCTATATATTAATTTTCAGAAATGTTCCTAAATTAGCTTTTATTGTTTTAAGAAATTATGAAAGAGATTGGTGTGTTTTTTCAGTAGCTAATCATGGTATGCGATGGTTCAATGACAGCCATGTATTTGTTTAAAATCTATCACTTGATGGTTTCATTTCAGAGAGACAAATAATCATGTTTTTTGCACAATGCTATATATCTGCCTCACTCTCAGAGAAATAAGTAGTACTGCTAGGTTTTACACAGTAATAATATATATCTGCCTCACTCAGAGAAATAAGTAGTACTGCTAGGTTTTACACCGTCAAATGTGACCGACCGACTCGATTCGGTCTCATGTAGCAACATTTGAAACGGTGTTTTTTACATTGGAGAAAAGTAGAGACTCAGCTAGAAAAAGGTATATCATACACTACAGTTGAGGAACAATGGGAAAGTAATTCTGCTTTGAAAGATGATAAACTTGTAACCTCACTTTTGAGATAGTGGCCTTTGAATGTTTTGGTTGACCTACTGGAGAGCTCTTCTTTATCTACAGTGGTATTACTTTGGCAGATAATGTCACCGATCTAAATAAATCGTAAAAAAAAAAATATACATATATAGTTAACTAAATGTCTTATGTTTTTGGTTTATGTCAGTTTCATTGTTTGTTATGCTATAAATTGTTATTTTATGGTTGTAAGTGGTAAAATGAACTAGAAAATGTCATATTTTGTAATTCTGAGTAATTACTACTAGTAAGGATATACTTTATTCAGATGAATGAACTAATTTAGTCACCTCTGGTCGAGAAAACGTATTTTCCTAGTACATCCATTGTCAAATTCATCAACCAGCAGCAAGCCACTCTGCCTTCTCGCGCAAGCGAGGGGCATGCTGAGGTAAATTTGCTAACCGTGAGGGTTGCATGATGTAATTTATTGGCGGGCTGGAAGACGCACTCTGTTCTTTTCTATTCCGAGGTTGTTTAATCGCAATATTAGATATTAAGATAATATTTTTAAATAGTGCATTTATACTAGGGTTGAGGTTAGCACATCTGACTAGTGATAATTTACCCGGGGTTCAACACCTGCTATAGTCACTATTTAATTGCTTTTCCAAAAGCAACACAGGCCTAATACGAGATTATTAGCTAACTAAAGTAATGAGTGACCATTTTAGAAAATCATGGAACATATAGTCTTTGGTTGCATGCTATTTTATGTCAATCATATTGCTGCTTGCAGCCTATAACTGATGCTTCGTGGTCTTATGCTGCCATCTATTGGAAATATTTAACAATTAAAAGTGATGAATTCTCGTACAGATATTGGTGAGGCAGCTGAGAAATAAAGTGTATTTTTCTTGTTAATTCATTAGATCAGTATCAAATCTGCCCCACCTATCCCACGCCAATTGCTGGACTTTCACATAGAGGTTACTAGATCACCCAGTTCAAACCACATTTGAAAAATATAACTAATGTGGCTTGTTTATCAAGCGTTCTGTCTTGCAATAATAAATATCATAAAATAACAAATGACAAAAAAAAACAACAGCAAAACGCTTAGACAGGTTTTGATTAACAAAATAATCAAAATGCTATTTCGTACTATAATTGTATTTACTAAGATAATATTATTATGTCATGCAATAAACTGCAAATTAATTACTTAAAAATCATACAACGTGATTTTGTGGATTTTTGTTTTAGATTCCGTCTCTCACAGTTGAAGTGTACCTATGATAAAAATGACAGACCTCTACATGCTTTGTAAGTAGGAAAACCTGCAAAATTGGCAGTGTATCAAATACTTGTTCTCCCCACTGTACGTATGGTTAGAGTTTCTGTATAGCACTTTGTGACATCTGCTGATGTAAAAAGGGCTTTATAAATACATTTGATTGATTGATTGATAAATGTACTACTAGATCCTCGTGCTACTAGACCTTAGTGCTGCCTTTGACACCATCGATCACCACATTCTTTTGGAGAGACTGGAAACCCAAATTGGTCTACACGGACAAGTTCTGGCCTGGTTTAGATCTTACCTGTCGGAAAGATATCAGTTTGTCTCTGTGAATGGTCTGTCCTCCGACAAATCAACTGTACATTTCGGTGTTCCTCAAGGTTCCGTTTTAGGACCACTATTGTTTTCACTATATATTTTACCTCTTGGGGATGTTATTCGAAAACATAATGTTAACTTTCACTGCTATGCGGATGACACACAGCTGTACATTTCAATGAAACATGGTGAAGCCCCAAAATTGCCCTCGCTAGAAGCCTGTGTTTCAGACATAAGGAAGTGGATGGCTGAAAACTTTCTACTTTTAAACTCGGACAAAACAGAGATGCTTGTTCTAGGTCCCAAGAAACAAAGAGATCTTCTGTTAAATCTGACAATTCATCTTGATGGTTGTAAAGTCGTCTCAAATAAAACTGTGAAGGACCTCGGCGTTACTCTTGACCCTGATCTCTCTTTTGACGAACATATCAAGACTGTTTCAAGGACAGCTTTTTTCCATCTACGTAACATTGCAAAAATCAGAAATTTTCTGTCCAAAAATAATGCAGAAAAATTAATCCATGCATTTGTTACTTCTAGGTTAGACTACTGCAATGCTCTACTTTCCGGCTACCCGGATAAAGCACTAAATAAACTTCAGTTAGTGCTAAATACGGCTGCTAGAATCCTGACTAGAACCAAGAAATTTGATCATATTACTCCAGTGCTAGCTTCCCTACACTGGCTTCCTGTTAAGGCAAGGGCTGATTTCAAGGTTTTACTGTTAACCTATAAAGCGTTACATGGGCTTGCTCCTACCTATCTTTCCGAGTTGGTCCTGCCGTACATACCAATACGTACGCTATGGTCACAAGACGCAGGCCTCCTAATTGTCCCTAGAATTTCTAAGCAAACAGCGGGAGGCAGGGCTTTCTCCTATAGATCTCAATTTTTATGGAACAGTTTGCCTACCCATGTGAGAGACGCAGACTCGGTCTCAACCTTTAAGTCTTTACTGAAGACTTATCTCTTCAGTAGGTCATATGATTGAGTGTAGTCTGGCCCAGGAGTCTTCGGATGGGGCCACAGTGTCTCCGGACCGCTCCTGTCTCAGCCTCCAGTATTTATGCTGCAGTAGTTTATGTGTCGGGGGGCTGGGGTTAGTTGGTTATACCTGGAGTACTTCTCCTGTCTTATCCAGTGTCCTGTGTGAATTTAAGTATGCTCTCTCTAATTCTCTCGTTCTCTCTTTCTCTCTGAGAACCTGAGCCCTAGGACCATACGTCAGGACTACCGGGCATGCTGACACCTTGCTGTCCCCAGTCCGCCTGGCCTTGCTGCTATTCCAGTTTCAACTGTTCTGCCTGCGGTTACGAAACCCCTACCTGTCCCAGACCTGCTGTTTTCAACTCTTAATGATCGGCTATGAAAAGCCAACTGAGAGACCTGAGCCCTAGGACCATACGTCGGGACTACCGGCCGTGGTGACTCCTTGCTGTCCCCAGTCCGCCTGGCCTTGCTGCTATTCCAGTTTTAACTGTTCTGCCTGCGGTTATGGAACCCCTACCTGTCCCAGACCTGCTGTTTTCAACTCTTAATGATCGGCTATGAAAAGCCAACTGAGATTTATTCCTGATTATTATTTGACCATGCTTGTCACTTATGAACATTTTTGAACATCTTGGCATGGTTCTGTTATAATCTCCACCCGGCACAGCCAGAAGAGGACTGGCCACCCCTCATAGCCTGGTTCCTCTCTAGGTTTCTTCCTAGGTTTTGGCCTTTCTAGGGAGTTTTTCCTAGCCACCGTGCTTCTACACCTGCATTACTAGCTGTTTGGGGTTTTAGGCTGGGTGTCTGTACAGCACTTCGAGATATTAGCTAATGTATGAAGGGCTATATAAAATAAAATTGATTGATTGATTGATTGATAGGCTTTGGGGTTTTAAGGCAAAAAACAGTATGGGTTTATATCGCTCTTGCGCCTCCCTGTGGCCGTCTGTGGGTACTTCATACCTCATTAATGACACCTGCTAGGCTCATAATCTGAGGTAGCAACTGCATCAGATCTACAAATCAATTAGCTAGACCACCCGATTAGACAACAATCACCCCATTATATCCATTTGGTTTGCAACTCAGTGAACCTGCGCAGCATTCGCTCAATTTGATGCCTAAGAACGAAGATTCAGATGAATATCAAATTACCCAGCAGCCATTTAGAAACAACAAGTCGTCAATAAAAACGGTTATTTTTAAATGTTGTTTAGGACTATGAAAATGGAAAAAATTATTAGCCTATGGATTATGAAAACAACAAAAAGAAATGGGAAAATGGGAGAGGAGAAATGACTAGAGACAGTGTTGTTTAACTCACTGACCATGACCCATGAGTTCTTCTTACCTTTGTTCAGTAGAAAAGGCTCCCTTTCTAAACATTATAGGACGACCCATACACCGGTCACTCTTCATGGACACCCAGCTGGGTACAGGGGTGGCTGGTCTCTCCTGCTTGATTGGGCTTCAACACAACAGAGACAAACATTATGTCCAATCTCTTTCATAATTTCTTAAAACAATAAAAGCTAATTTAGGAACATTTCTGAAAATTAATATATAGCGTTTTGTAAGGTGTGTTTTTTCAGTAGCTAATCATGGTATGCGATGGTTCAATGACAGCCATGTATTTGTTTAAAATCTATCACTTGATGGTTTCATTTCAGAGAGACAAATAATCATGTTTTTTGCACAATGCTATATATCTGCCTCACTCTCAGAGAAATAAGTAGTACTGCTAGGTTTTACACAGTAATAATATATATCTGCCTCACTCAGAGAAATAAGTAGTACTGCTAGGTTTTACACCGTCAAATGTGACCGACCGACTCGATTCGGTCTCATGTAGCAACATTTGAAACGGTGTTTTTTACATTGGAGAAAAGTAGAGACTCAGCTAGAAAAAGGTATATCATACACTACAGTTGAGGAACAATGGGAAAGTAATTCTGCTTTGAAAGATGATAAACTTGTAACCTCACTTTTGAGATAGTGGCCTTTGAATGTTTTGGTTGACCTACTGGAGAGCTCTTCTTTATCTACAGTGGTATTACTTTGGCAGATAATGTCACCGATCTAAATAAATCGTAAAAAAAAAAATATACATATATAGTTAACTAAATGTCTTATGTTTTTGGTTTATGTCAGTTTCATTGTTTGTTATGCTATAAATTGTTATTTTATGGTTGTAAGTGGTAAAATGAACTAGAAAATGTCATATTTTGTAATTCTGAGTAATTACTACTAGTAAGGATATACTTTATTCAGATGAATGAACTAATTTAGTCACCTCTGGTCGAGAAAACGTATTTTCCTAGTACATCCATTGTCAAATTCATCAACCAGCAGCAAGCCACTCTGCCTTCTCGCGCAAGCGAGGGGCATGCTGAGGTAAATTTGCTAACCGTGAGGGTTGCATGATGTAATTTATTGGCGGGCTGGAAGACGCACTCTGTTCTTTTCTATTCCGAGGTTGTTTAATCGCAATATTAGATATTAAGATAATATTTTTAAATAGTGCATTTATACTAGGGTTGAGGTTAGCACATCTGACTAGTGATAATTTACCCGGGGTTCAACACCTGCTATAGTCACTATTTAATTGCTTTTCCAAAAGCAACACAGGCCTAATACGAGATTATTAGCTAACTAAAGTAATGAGTGACCATTTTAGAAAATCATGGAACATATAGTCTTTGGTTGCATGCTATTTTATGTCAATCATATTGCTGCTTGCAGCCTATAACTGATGCTTCGTGGTCTTATGCTGCCATCTATTGGAAATATTTAACAATTAAAAGTGATGAATTCTCGTACAGATATTGGTGAGGCAGCTGAGAAATAAAGTGTATTTTTCTTGTTAATTCATTAGATCAGTCTCAAATCTGCCCCACCTATCCCACGCCAATTGCTGGACTTTCACATAGAGGTTACTAGATCACCCAGTTCAAACCACATTTGAAAAATATAACTAATGTGGCTTGTTTATCAAGCGTTCTGTCTTGCAATAATAAATATCATAAAATAACAAATGACAAAAAAAAAAAACAGCAAAACGCTTAGACAGGTTTTGATTAACAAAATAATCAAAATGCTATTTCGTACTATAATTGTATTTACTAAGATAATATTATTATGTCATGCAATAAACTGCAAATTAATTACTTAAAAATCATACAACGTGATTTTGTGGATTTTTGTTTTAGATTCCGTCTCTCACAGTTGAAGTGTACCTATGATAAAAATTACAGACCTCTACATGGTTTGTAAGTAGGAAAACCTGCAAAATTGGCAGTGTATCAAATACTTGTTCTCCCCACTGTACGTATGGTTAGAGTTTCTGTATAGCACTTTGTGACATCTACTGATGTAAAAAGGGCTTTATAAATACATTTGATTGATTGATTGATAGGTTTTGGGGTTTTAAGGCAAAAAACAGTATGGGTTTATATCTCTCTTGCGCCGCCCTGTGGCCGTCTGTGGGTACTACATACCTCATTAATGACACTAGGCTCATAATCTGAGGTAGTAACTGCATCAGATCTACAAATCAATTAGCTAGAACACCCGATTAGACAACAATCACCCCATTATATCCATTTGTTTCGCAACTCAGTGAACCTGCGCAGCATTCGCTCAATTCGATGCCTAAGAACGAAGATTCCGATGCATATCAAATTACCCAGCAGCCATTTAGAAACAACAAGTCGTCAATAAAAACGGTTATTTTTAAATGTTGTTTAGGACTATGAAAATGGAAAAAGTATTATCCTATGGATTATGAAAACAACAAAAAGAAATGGGAAAATGGGAGAGGAGAAATGACTAGAGACAGTGTTGTTTAACTCACTGACCATGACCCATGAGTTCTTCTTACCTTTGTTCAGTAGAAAAGGCTCCCTTTCTAAACATTATAGGACGACCCATAGACTGGTCACTCTTCATGGACACACAGCTGGGTACAGGGGAGGCTGGTCTCTCCTGCTTGATTGACCTTCAACACAACAGAGACAAACATTACGACTCTCATCTACTCTGAGCTCAGATGGGGAAACATAAGAAGAGTTTCATTCCAAAACGCTATATATCCATTTTCAGAAATGTTAGTAAATTAGATTTTATTGTTTAAAGAGATTATGAAAGAGATTGGTATGTTTTTTCAGTAGCTAATCATGGCATGGGATTGTTCAATGACAGACATGTATAAGTTTAAAATCTATCACTTAATGGTTTCATTTCAGAGAGACAAATAATCATGTTTTTTTGCAAAATGCTATATATATCTGCCTCACTCACAGAGAAATAAGTAGTACTACTAGGTTTTACACAGTAATAATATATATCTGGCTCACTCTCAGAGAAATAAGTAGTACTACTAGGTTTTACACAGTAATAATATATATCTGGCTCACTCTCAGAGAAATAAGTAGTACTGCTAGGTTTTACACAGTATAAATATATATCTGCCTCACCCTAAGGAAATAATTAGTACTGCTAGGTTTTACACAGTAATAATATATATCTGTCTCACTCTCAGAGAAATAAGTAGTACTGCTAGGTTTTACACAGTCAAATGTGGCCGACCGGCTCGATTCAAACTTATGTAGCAAAATTAGAAATTGTGTTTTTTTTACATTGGATAAAAGTAGAGACTCAGCTAGAAAAAGGTATATCATACACTACAGTTGAGGAACAATGGGAAAGTAATTCTGCTTTGAAAGATGATAAACTTGTAACCTCAATTTTGAGAAAATGGCCTTTGAAAGTTTTGGTACACCTACTGGAGAGCTCTTCTTTATCTACAGTGGTGTTACTTTGGCAGATAATGTCACCCATCTAAATAAATAGTATATACTGTGATCCTGTGGTCCTCTGTAGCTCAGCTGGTAGAGCACGGCGCTTGTAACGCCAAGGTAGTGGGTTCGATCCCCGGGACCACCCATACACAAAAAAATGTATGCACGCATGACTGTAAGTCGCTTTGGATAAAAGCGTCTGCTAAATGGCTTATTATTATAATATATATAGTTAACTAAATGTATGGTGTTTTTGGATTATGTCAGTTTCATTGTTTGTTATGCTATAAATTGTTATGTTATGGTTGTAAGTGGTAAAATTAACTAGAAAATGTCATATTTTGCAATTCTGAGTAATTACTACTTTATTAAGGATATACTTTATTCAGTACTACTGCAGTTGCTAAATAATTCCAATAGATGGCAGCATAAGACCATGAATGACATTTCAGAAGATCAGTTATAGTTTTCTCCCTGGATACACCACCACTCCCCCTCACAGGAAA
This sequence comes from Coregonus lavaretus, assembly GCF_964263955.1. Classification (NCBI taxonomy): domain Eukaryota; kingdom Metazoa; phylum Chordata; class Actinopteri; order Salmoniformes; family Salmonidae; genus Coregonus; species Coregonus lavaretus. The sequence goes on along the minus strand of NW_028166172.1, from coordinate 214,575 downwards.
ACTCCTGCACACGCTTTTTACTGTCCCTTTCCACACTGCTAACGCAAGAGGAACGACTGAAAAAGCATTTAACAGATTACTGTGAAATAATATAATGATGATTCATATTTATTATTAGCTGTTTTTATGCTCATGTTTTGAAATTATACTTCATTACTATAACGATTATCAATAAGCCTGAACATTAATTTAGTCACCTCTGGTCGAGAAAAACGTATTTTCCTAGTACATTCATTGTCAGATTCATCAACCAGCAGCGAGCACTCTGCCTTCTAGCACAAGCGAGGGGCATGTTGAGGTACATTTGCTAACTGGGAGGGTTGCATGATGTAATTTATTGGTGGGCTGGAAGACGCACTCTTGTCTTTTCTATTCCGAGGTTGTTTAATCGAAATTTTAGATATTTAAAAATGCATGTATACTAGAGTTGAGGTTGGAGCATCTGACTAGTGATTATTTACCAGGGGTTCAACACCTGCTATAGTCACTATTTAATTGCTCTTCCAAAAGCATCACAGGCCTAATACGAGATATATCGCTAACTAAAGTAATGAGTGACCATTTTAGAAAATCATGGGACATATAGTATTTGGTTGCATGCTATTTTATGTCAATCATATTGCTGCTTGTAGCTTATAACTGATGCTTCGTGGTCTTATGCTGCAATCTATTGGAAATATTTAGCAATTAAAAGTTATTAAGTCACGTACAGACGTTGGTGAGGCAGCTGAGAAATAAAGTGTATTAGATCAGTCTCAAACCTGCCCCACGCCAATTGCTGGACTTTCACACAGAGGTTACTAGGTCACCCAATTCAAACCACATTTGAAAAATAAAACAAATGTGTCTTGGAATTATACATATAATAAAATAACAACAAAATAATCAAAACGCTATTTAATAATATAATTGTATTTACTATGATAATATTATTACTAAAATAGTTTATAAAAGTGTTCTAGGCTACCCTACCCTAGAATTAGGGGTTAGGGTTACCGCTAAAATAGGTTATAAGTAGGGTAAGAGTTTCTGTATAGCACTTTGTGACATCTGCTGGTGTAAAAAGAGCTTTATAAATACATTTGATTGATTGTTAGGTTTAGGGTTTATATGGTAAAAAACTGTATGGGTTTATGGCACTCTTGCTCCTCCTTGCGGCCGTATGTGGGTACTACATAACTCATTCTTTACATTTACGTCATTTAGCAGACGCTCTTATCCAGAGCGATTTACAGTTAGTGAGTGCATACATTATTTATTTATTTTTTCATACTGGCCCCCCGTGGGAAGCGAACCCACGGGTCTCCCGGTTGCGGCCGGCTACGACAACAAGGATCTCTAGTGGCACTAGACCACTGCACCACTCGGGAGACCTGACACTTCATGACACTTGCTAGGCTCATAATCTGAGGTAGCAACTGCGTCAGATCTACAAATCCATTCGCTAGACCACCCGATTAGACAACAATCACCCCATTATACCCATTTGGTTTGCAACTCAGTGAACCTGCGCAGCATTCGTAACCTTGTTAATAATAAGTTACCTGAGGTAAACCTACAGGGTTAACGCTCACCAAGTAGCCGTAACCTTGTTAATAATAAGTTACCTGAGGTAAACCTACAGGGTTAACGCTCACCAAGTAGCTGTAACCTTGGTAATAATAAGTTACCTGAGGTAAACCTACAGGGTTAACGCAGGCAGGTATCATTGATAACAATAGTGAAGCTGGCATTGTGACGCAGAACAATGGGCTGGGAATAGAACGTTCTGAAGGCGAGTCGGTGTCACGGAGCTCAATAGAACTAATAGGAGCTGGTAGGGTGAAAAATACCCTAAAATAAGGCCAGTTTTTTCGCAATTACATCATAACCAGGGACAGAAGGTAATATTATGAAACTGGGCTCCATGGCGGATGCAATGAACTAATTTTATCAGAAATAAACGTTGTAAAAAATGTCACTTGAGGCGCCCTGAAAATAATATTCAAAAGTTCAGTCCTTGGACACAGAGGGGTTAATCACTAAAGTTACCGTCCATATAGTGAAGAGAGGAGAACCGGACAGAGGGATGGTAGGTAGCCAGCATCCGTCAACGAGAGAGGGAGAAGCCCTCCCAGTCAAAACTGTTCGCTGCTCTGGCACCCCAATGGTGGAACAAGCTCCCTCACGACGCCAGGACAGCGGAGTCACTCACCACCTTCCGGAGACATTTGAAACCCCACCTCTTTAAGGAATACCTGGGATAGGATAAAGCAATCCTTCTACCCCCCCCCCCCCCCCCCCCCCCCCACACACACACAGCGGAGTCTCTCACCACCTTCCGGAGACATTTGAAACCCCACCTCTTTAAGGAATACCTGGGATAGGATAAAGTAATCCTTCTACCCCCCCAAAAAATTGTAAAGTGGTTATCCCACTGGCTATAGGGTGAATGCATCAATTTGTGAGTCGCTCTGGACAAGAGCGTCTGCTAAATGACGTAAATGTGCCCTTGAGCAAGGCACTTAACCCTAATTGCTCCTGTAAGTCGCTCTGGATAAGAGCGTCTGCTAAATGACTAAAATGTAAATGTAAAATGTATTTAACAGGTGGAAGAAACAACCCGGGAGCTCCATCGGTCCACAAGAAAAGCAGGCAGTCGGTGATGATGTAGTGGTAGCTAGGATAACTAGGATGCTGCTGGTAAAGAGTAGCTAGCTTAGCTAGCTGTACCGACTAGCTTGGATAGCTAGCAGGTCGTTCGTCTGTCCCTCGAGGATGATGACGAATCCGGTGAACCACAAGATGAAACAAGGATAGCGAGTGAAAAGGATCTGGCAACACTCATACTGTCACTGACCATTACGCAAAAAAAGCTAATTGAACAATAAACTTCGGCGTCTCAACACTGTAACGAACTCCGTCGTTATTTCCCAACATCACCTCAGACCACTCTGCGCGTAACTGGACAATATGCTTGGCGCCAAACCGTACGTGGACGCGGACAGTTCTGGACGTGGACGCGGACAGTTCCAGAACGCGGACATGAGCAGAGCAAGACAATACATTTACATTTACATTTTAATCACTTAGCAGACGCTCTTATCCAGAGCGACTTACAGTTAGTGAGTGCATACATAACCCAGTCTTTACACTGGCTTACATTAGTCATATTCATTTATTTATTTTTATATGTAAAACAAACATTCAAAGTTTTTTTATAACAATATTTTGAGATCTTGGCCCATATCCACAAAGTGTCTCAGAGTAGAACATTGGTCGTATAAGTGCTGAGAATAAAGACATTTTACACTTATGGGTATAAATTAAAGCTATGCATGAAGCCTCTAGTCCCACCTAGTCGGTAGATATTTAGGACACCTCATGAGCTGTCCTAACCAGTTAAGAGGTACCAGCAGGTGTCTTGATAATACTATAGAATAATGCAGCGAGTCAGTGGTTCCTGCGCCACATGTAATTGCTTTGGAGTAGTTAAAAATAATATTTTTATATTTCTATATGATCAATCCATAAATAATATAGACCTACATGCAACCGTATGTCTTGTGCTTTTGGCAATGATTTCTGTATAATAATTATGTATAAGTGATACCATTAATGTCTGCATAGCATGTTGTCTTCATTTTGGCATATTAACTCATGCTTATTTCTGAAGAGTAACTCACGTTTTTGCCCAGCGGCTAAGGAGTTGGAGCTGTAGCAGGAGTTGGACCTATGGCAGAAAGGTGGCTGGTTCGAATCCCGGGCCGGGTGCTGGAAAAAACGGGTGGGCTTGATCTGACCACTGGAAGGCTGCTGGGTTCACATCCTCAAAACAATCACTTTTCGTTGATCAGAACTCTAGAGATTCTTCTTCACTGAACCCAAAAATATATCTAACTTTTAGTGGTTCCATATGTTAAGGAAGTGATAGAAGCCTTTCTGGTTCTATAAGGAACCTTCTTTTCTAAGTGTATAATAAACACGTTTTTCATTTGATTATTTAATTACCTACATCATGTTATTTCAAGTTATCCCTTTGGAGCGCAACATCACGTTGTTAAAAAATAATCATAAATTGGCCATGGCTATAAATTGGGCAATTGAAGGCATCTAGGGCGAAATATGTGTTCGATGAAAATGAACATTGTATGCAAAGTTGTAGGCAACATTATTGACAAGGGACCCTGATGCCTACGATGTCAAAGCTATTTAGAGTTGTTAAACGGGTGTGAAGAGTGTGTTGGTATAACGGTAATATTGTCAAAATTCTGCTTGTAACAACCATCAGAATTGGTTAAAGAAATATGCATTCCATTATATTAGGCAATAATGAAGAGTAGGCAAAGTGGTTGTGTCGTATTAAAATTCTATCCAATGTCTTACATTGCAACGAGTCCAGTCAGGGTGCTGCAGAACCCCTGCAGTACCTCCACTGACCCCGGATTGAGAACTCCTGATTTAGCAGATACTCTAATCCAGAGTGATTTACAGTCAGTGCATTCATCTTAAGATAGCTATTTATTTTGTAAATAAAATTAATACATTCTTCATAAAATTGTCATCTCACCTCTTAGCTTTGGTGTCATGTTCCCCAGAGAGACGCATTTTAGAGGCAGGGCCCCCCTCCTCTCTCTCCCCAGAGAGACTCATTTTAGAGGCAGGGCCCCCCTCCTCTCTCTCCCCAGAGAGACTCATTTTAGAGGCAGGGCCCCCCTCCTCTCTCTCCCCAGAGAGACTCATTTTAGACCACTGACCCCTAAACAGAGATGCAGCATGTTGGTTGTGGTTAACACAGTGACAACTCATTCTAGAATGTCAATTGTTCTCTTTTACTCATGATCTCTTAGAAATAAAACATTTACTAACAGACATATCCAAACAGTCGGGTGATTTAATTTAATCACATGAACATTGTTACGTTCCTCAACAAGAAATAAAACATTGTCTCTCAAACAGAAGAAGGAACTAACAAAGAGTCACTAACAACAACCAAAACGAAACAGGTGGTTTTAGGAGGGGTTCTGAAAGACACTCATGGGGGTGTCCACTAGTGGTGGGAAACAGAGGCTTTCTGAACGCTTTGGGGCTTTCACCAAATTGTGCCGAAAATGCCATTGATAGATTTGAGTGCTAATAAACAACATTTAGTTAGAATGTGGGGTTCGCTTTTTGCCTCCAGGTTCACTATGTTTTGAAAAACGATGCATATGTGACTTTCAACGTGGCACCGTCATAGGATGCCACCTTTCCAACAAGTCAGTTCGTCAAATTCCTGCCCTGCTAGAGCTGCATGTTTGTTGCTTTATGTAATGGCATATATTTTAATGCTTTATGTAATGTATTTTATCTATTGAAATATAATTTTGATATAGTTTAAAATTTAGTTTCATGGTCATTTATTATGTTTTCCAGAATCTCCAACCAAACTCTGAGATCAGTCTCTCCAGTACCCAGTCATCTGTCCATGAAGAGTGACATCTCTATGGATCATCCTATACATTTTAGTGATAAATCAGGGACCTTTGACCCCAGGTAAGTTACTGGTCAGAATTGATGATATTACTATTGAAGAGGAGAATCTTCTAGATCTGAAACCAGATGTATTTTGTGTATCTGAGCATATCATTTGTTGTTTATGTTACATATTTTAATACACTGAGTGTACAACATTTTCCACAACATTTCCAACGGAGACCATCAGGTTGGTAAGTCATCATACTGTAGCTCAAACCTACTGTGATGACGACCTAACTTTATAATAGTTCGTAGCCTACCTAGCAGAATCTGCCCGTCTTTCTTTCAAAATCAACACATTTATCCATCTTCTAATGCAGTGGTGTAAAGTACTTAAGTAAAAATACTTTAAAGTATCTGTACTTTACTATTTATATTTTTAACAACTTTTACTTTTACTTCACTACATTCATAAAGAAAATGATGTACTTTTTACTCCATACATTTTCCCTGACAGCCAAAAGTACTCCTCACATTCAGAAAATGGTCCAATTCGCACTTATCAAGAGAACATCGCTGGTCATCCCTACTGCCTCTGATCTGGCAGACTCACTAAACACATGCTTCCTTTGGAAATGATAAAAATTATGTCTGAGTGTTGGAAAGTGACCCTGGCTATCCATAAATGAAAATAACAAGAAAATTGTGCCGTCTGGTTTGCTTAATATAAGGAATTTTAATTTTAATTATTCCTACTTTACTTTTACTTTTGATACTTAAGTATAGTTTAGCAATTACATTTACTTTTGATACTTAAGTATATTTAGAACCAAATAATTTTAGACTTTTACTCAAGTAGTATTTTACTGGGTGCCTTTCACTTTTACTTGAGTCATTTTCTATTAAGGAATCTTTAATTTTACTCAAGTATGAGAATTGACTACTTTTTCCACCACTGTTCTAATGTTCCATATGCGCCACAGTTTGAACAGACATTTTGTAACTGCGTAGGCTACAAAGTGACTTTCAATTTCAAATAAGGAAATGAAGTTATAACGGTGACTGGGTGAATTAGTTTTCCATTGGCCGGCTCCCCGGGTGGGCAGAGTTGGCACGTTTTAGACCATTCCATTGGTCCTTAAATTAAATGTCCACTCCCCCGTAGCACCGGGCCATGCAAAACGAACAGTACCACTGTAGCAGGGCACTGAGACAGAGTTCTGAACCCAGAGGCGTTTAGACTTCAGGGAACGCTTCAAGGTGTCACCCCTTTACAACAGTAACCAGAGGGTGGCGCTAACAGTCAGTTGCATGCCACAGCAGTAACTCATGACATTGTACCGAATCGTACTTCAGTTTTATTTTTATTAAAGTCCTTCTTCAAGACATCTCTTACATTATTTTTGATAAACATATAATTTGCTTGAAACCAGGTTTAGCTGTGTTTTTTTTCCTCCAAAATGTGATTTACTGTAGGCCTTTAATAATTGTAAACAGGCCTACAAATCCAAAAGGTTTTAATTTGAGATTGTTCATTTGTATGCCTCAAATATTCAACTGTCTTAAATTATCTGATGATTAGTTGAATCAGGTGTGTAAATGCTGGGCAAGAACAAAAGGATTGAGAAACCCTGAGATAAACATAAAACCCTATCATTTAAAAGCTCCTCCACCATCTTTACCAGACGTTTGACTGATAACATGTGATAACACTTTGAAAACTGCTGTCTGTCAGCACCTAAACTCAAGCAGCAGTTCTACTAACTAGTAATATCTCATTCCAGGTATTCGTTCTCTTACTCTGTCCTTTAGAATAGATTATTTTTCAGAAATACTTAGAAATACTCACTTTATTTTTTAGTTCTCTCCATATCGTGTTTTCTGCTCAGTCGTCTTAAAATGGATACTGTACAAAAGAACAACTTTACTTTCTGTTTCAGCTCAGCCCCCTCCCCACCCTGATAATAAAGTGTTTTATTGGTATCTTCCACTAGATGGCAGTAAACACCTGCTGTAACTAGACTACGACTATGTGTTCGGTTTCATACATGCAGTTTCCCAGAGGAGGAGTGCTGATCTAGGATCAGGTCCCCCCTGTCCATTTAATCTGTTTCATTATGATCTAAAAGGCTAAACTGATCCCAGATCAGTTCTCCTACTCTTTATGAATACTGTCACAGGTGACTCCTCAAGATGAGGCTCAGGATTTATAAGTTATATTCTTTAAGAATCAATTAGTATCATTAATTGAACTGCTTTGCCATGAACAGATCTGTGACGTCTTAACTTAAAGGTACTATATAGACTTTATGGTTATTTAAATGGGGTTGAACATTCATCCCATCATATTGTGTAAAGGATTTTATGAGTTCTGAAAAATACTGACTTGGAAGCATCTCTATGATCTCACCCTGCTGAAACACACCCAAGTAAAGACCACATAGCTACAGTTATATGCTTTTCTGTTTTTACCCGCTTTTACAGCCGATGTGTGCACTGGCATCCATATGAATCAGTGGTAAATACAGACTAGTTAGCCACCTCCCAATAGATGGACCCCACGCAGAACTTTCAGCAATGCAGCATCTTTAGTAAGCGAGTATTCCAGACACTCTCTTCTTATGAACCAGTTGCTATTAAATGAAGGTTTTTGGACAGAAAACCTGCGGCTACGGTAGGATTCTAGGCTAATCTGGGCTGGCACCTCTGTTCCAAGATAGTCAGGAACAGTCGGAGGTGGAGGGGGCTGTGGAGCCATTATCCAGGCGGTGCTTGTGGAAGGGTGGGTAGGCTCTGCACACGGAGCTAACTGGAGCTCGTCAGCATCATCACTGTTGGGCTTGCCGGCGGCCTCGCTGGTTTGATGATGCTGCTGCTGCTCATCACTCTCCTTTGGCTTTGTTTGGCTACTTTTTGTACCATTGTCTGAAGAAGCCTATTGTGGTGAAACGTCAGGACCACATTTTTTTTGTTGTTGAAACTTTTAAATGAGCCACATGGATGCTAACTGGGGACTCAGCTAAAACTAGACAAATACACCTTTTTATTTTGGTATTTTGGGGACCAAATAAATGTATACCAACAGTGGACAATTCCCAGCAAAAGCATGGAGCTCCAACTCTCTAGTGGAGAATAGAGGGAGTATTCCCCTTGGAGAATCCAGAGTGGCTCACTGAAGAAAAACATATTGGAGAATAACAACAATCTCAATCTGAAGCTTTAAAAAATGCATTTCTTCCTCCTGCCCCACCTATTGTCCCTGTATGAATATTAGTTGGCATCTAATTGAAAAACATACTGCTTTATAGATCCCAGCCTGACAAACAATTGTTTGGGCCTTACTTTGAGCACTTTGCACTGTGCCTCCATTGAGTCTCCATGTGTCAAGCAGTACAGAGAAAACGCCCTCTAGATGACAGCAGAGGCCTGCTCTTGGATCTACCCTGTCTAACCACCAGTTTAGTGACCTTGTTCCATCAATATGTCCATACTACTTCACAACCGATTTGAGGTCTTGACCAGCAATGTCCCATTGGGCTCAACCAAGCCGAGAGTGAGGTTCTAGAAAGAGGACTGACTTTCATACCAACTCCTAAACAGGTGGACTGCGGGGAGCTCCGGAGGGATCTACACTTCTATCATAGAAGATTGAAGTTATTAGATCATTTTGATTATGAAACAGATTTTCCTCATATACTATTTCCAAACCCCTCACATTGGGAACCTCAGTTGGAGTCAGTGTCAGAAACTATACAGACTGTTATACGTAGGGATGTGGCTTCCTTTTCACAATTCAGAACCCGACCTGTATATCAGCTTAACCTTACACATTTTTCAAAAAATCAAGCTCTAGAAACATTGAACATCAGAATATAGTGATTAAACCAGCAGATAAGGGGGCTCAGATTGTTGTAATGGATAAAGTGAATATCTTCTTGAAGCCAATAGCCAATAAGATAATGGTAAACACTATGTTCCATTGTCCCACTCAACACAACCGGAAAACACAAAGATTAATCCAGGAGATAGTGAGTAAACTATATGAGGATAAGTACATTACAGATAAACAGATGGTCTATCTTTTTGGGGCAGATTCTCCAAGGCCTAGGCAGTTTTACTTACTGCCTAAAATACATATGTCCTGAGACGTTGGCGGTTCCCTACGGCTGACCAATAGTAAGTGATTGTGTCTCAGAATCTTCCTGTATTGCTGATTATATTGACTTTTATATCAACCCTCTATCCCAGAAACACCCCAGGTATGTTAAGGATAGTTATGAATGCAGGGTTTATTACTATTGTATTACTCTTTATATTAACTTAGCTACTGACTTGTTCTATTGTTGTTGTCAAGAGGTTAACCTGCTAGTCAGCATTTCATTGCACTGTTAACTCCATGTATATGACAAATAAACCAACTTGAACTTAGAAGGGAAGGGGGAGGACAGCCAGAAAGGGAGGGGAAAAGATGGCCAGCTAAATTACAGTATGTGTCCTCAAATGTTATGTCATCTAAACATCTCACATTAGCTGGAAGAACTGACAAATGAAATGAATCATAGAGGTCTTATAACTTATTCCATTCTACAGGTCCATTGTTTTGTCTCATGTCTCTTTATATTCATATACCCTGGGGACCATGTAGCTGTATTGAAATGACCTTGTTTTATAACCTTCTTTGTTGCTCAGTTGTACTTCAATTGGCCTGACCATGCCCAATTCTTTCACACAGTAATGCTCCAGCATCCACTCAGAGCTTATGCATCTAATGCATTCCTCAAAAACTGCAGAGTTGTTAAGCAAGTCCCATCTTCATCCACATGTATTTGCTTATTTGTAAGATGAAACCTGAGGGGATCACTGTAGTGTGTCATAAATGCATCCAAAATGGTTCTGAGGTCCTCAACAATGCTATTCTGTACCGTAGCTGGGATGCAGTGTTCTTTCCTGATTTTCAAAATAAAAAGACAGATATTGATTTTGAGACCTTCAATTAGCTGCTCAGTGTTGATCTCTGTGGCTTGAACATATTCAGCCTCTGGCAGACTCTCTACATTGCTCATGTCATCTTCAATGGGATCAGTCCTAATCTCAAATTCATCATGAGGGTAATTCTCATCTAAATTGGCGCTTGAAAGCTCTGTGGTTTTGGTAGATGTGTGACTGATAGGTTCTGAAACATCTATTTGTTTTCCCACACCCATTATGTCCACAGGTAATTAGAAAATGTGGTTCATGCTCGTGATAGAGGCCGATGTGTGTGAGTCGTCTGGACACAGAGAAAGTATGCTCGTTGCAAAGTGGACAATTTAATAGAGTTGGCATTCTTCAGAAAGATTGTGAACATTGGAATGATGGGATGGAGTCATGGAGATCATTGGTACTCAGCCACTTGCAGACATCATCAAGGGACCAGTCTTCCACAGCCACACTCAAATAAAAGTTGACACATAGCGCAAAAGTGAAATGTATTAGTTATGAGGCTAAAACAAAACCTATCCCACTCTTTCCAGACAACCACCTTTCCTCCTAATTTGTATTTATGGTTGTTCCATAACGAAGCAGAGCTTGTCAGGAAAGGTGAAGATGTCTGTCTCTTATAATATGGGATTCTGCAGTCCCACATTTAAGTGTTGACTCAGATAATATGATGCTCCAAATGGGGCATTAAGTTCTTCTTCCATGTCAATCCAAATTGGCCTATTAGAGTTCTCAATAAAGAGCCTATTTGGGCAGTTATAAAGGCTTCTTGCTATAATTACATGTTAGGGAGCTTTAATCCTCCCTTCTAAATCTTTACCTGTAATCTAGCTTGGTTCATCCTGGCCCTTTTAATAGTCCAAATGAATCATTTTGTCTATGGTGTTAAAGGTGTAGGCAGGTATGGACAGTGGAAACATGCTGATGATGTAATTCCGTTTAGGAGCTTTAACCATCTTTATAACATGTGGCCTACCCCACAATGAGATTTGTAGCTTGTCCCAGTTCTTCAACTGGACTTGAATTTTGTTCAAACACTGTATTGATTGATTGATTGACTGCAAATATATTCATTCACCATTCAGTTAGTATTGGAAAAGACTAAAGGAATTACACAGAACACACTATAATCACACTTCAAATACATCCAAATACTTTATAGAGGCTAACCTGTTAGTAGATCCATAGCGAGCTTTAAACATTGTCTTGCCTTGGTCTGAAATACAGAGGACAGAACAATCCGCCCCAATACACCAACCTGAACGACATCAATTAGACACAAACACAACATAAACAACATGAGTATTCAATATCAAATGCATCTAACTAATCTGATCTGCTTTATGTATTCTTCTTTTTGTCAAGTCGAACATAATCTACATTGGGTCATCTGTGTGTGTGTGTGTGTGTGTGTGTGTGTTACCTGTTCTTGGTGGTTGATACATTTCTCTATCAGAGCTCACAGCTCCCAAACTCTCCACCACTTAACTGGACAGGGGCAGGATTAGCCAGGTACTAAAGTGTCACGAGTGCTGTAGGTGGGTGTAGTGGTGGAATCAAACGCAGGACACCGAAGTATAGTCCAACAGACTTTAGTCAATCTCCAACAAGGAAAATACGACAGAAGGCGAAATTACGCACGAAGGCGAACAAACAAAAGCGCACTAAACAGGTGCGTAAACACTCCAACGCAGTGGAGGGAAGCTCAACCGAGCGAAATAGCTAAATAAGCCCTACACACGACAGACCAAAATCAATAACACACAACACTAGACAAACACAACGAGAAACTTATAGGACATTAATTACGCTAAACGAGAACAGGTGTCACAACAAACAGACAAAAGCAAACGAACATGAAACATACAACGGTGGCAGCTAGTATTCCGGAGACAACGAACGCCGAAGCCTGCCCGAACAAGGAAGAGAGGCAGCCTCGGCCGAAACCGTGACATAAAGGGAGGAGGATGGAAGGAGATGGTGAGAAAGTATATCATGGGTTTAAATGACTACAATTTCTCAATATTGAGTCTAGCTAGCTAAAGTTAGCTAGCGTTACAGTAACTTTAACTAGCTAGCTACTGTAGCTAACGTTAGCTAAAACGTACCAACATTTATACAACAATTACCAGCTAACATTACAGGCTATGTAGCTTGGCTAGCTAATGAAAAACCAAGAGTACATTACATGATGTATTGTTTTTTAGTTATTTGATAGTAGTTTGATGAATTATTATCTTAGCTAGCGAATAGCTAAGGTATCACTCACCTTTCACGTCAATCCGTTGCAAGTCATCTCTTATTGGTCGCGTCTCTCCAACCATCCGCGCGCTTCCCGCTTCCAGTTGTCTTTTCACCAACGGTCTCAATTTGAATTCTGCGCTGGAGCGCCCTTTACTCCCGAGGGCGCTGCTGGTTCCAAACCGAACCCCTCTTTTGAAAAGGCTTCTTCAAAGAACCCCTGAAGTCTACAACGGTTCAACAACGAGCTGATGGCAGAGTATAGGCTTGGAAATTCATCTTAAGGTATATTTTTTACCTTATATTATCCTAAAGGATCCTACAGGAAGCTTTTCTTTTAAGAGTGTAGTTCACGTTTACTCATTTATCTGCAAAACCATGCCTTCCGAGTTGTAAAGGGGTGGCCAGCCACATAATTAGTTTTAAAAGTCTACCATGACAACAACTATCCCATTGACTATATCCAGTAATAGTTTCTTATTGTTCTAGTTAAGATCTCACAACACAGTTAAGCTACTACAATTAAGGCATAAGCCATAAGTATATATCATTTGAAAATGCAGACAAAATTGGCTTGAACTTGTCGTGTAATAACAATTTTGAAAAACACTAAAAAGGCTATGTATTCTCCCAAGGTCAATACTTCAAAAAATAATGAATCATAAAATGTTTGTCCTCTGTAGTTGCGTGTCTTTCTTTTTTTGCTGAAATCCATACTTTTTCATTAAACGTTAATGAAATTCAACCACCGACTTTTTGCTCCTTTTTTTTGCAACTGTGTCAATTGAATATCCAATGACTTAGACCAAGGGCTCCAAATACTCGTTGTCCAATCAAATCACACAATCTACAGATGGGCTGTCAACCAATCAACATTTTGCAGATCATTACAGGCGTCAGTAAACACAAAATTGGGCGCATAACTTTATTGACTTGGCACATTTTAAGTCCAGAGATACTGAGAAATAACAACCAGGAAAGATAAATCATAGAAAGATATGTTTATTTTACATATTACAATAATTGTATAGCCTAGGTTTCATTTACAAACAGACACATTTTACTACATTTGTTCCATTATTCACTTAATTACTTATTATTTTCAGTAAACTCTTATTCTATAACATTTATTGTTTTAACATTCACACTGCTAGTTTTACACATTATATTTATATATATATATATATATATATATATATATATATACACACTACCATCATTTATATAAATATAATATATAATTATCAATATATAACTATATAATAGATATATAGCATTTACTATATAGACACACACACACACACACACAGACACACACACACACACACACACACACACACACACACACACACACACACACACACACACACACACATACATACAGTATTGAGAGATAGGGAGAGACAGACAGTTGTGAGGACAATATGTCTGAGAATCAATATGTAGGTTGTAGTTTAGAATGAGTTAAAGGCAGAGGAGGGTACAATAGGACAAGTGGTTTGTCCCTGACCAGTCCTCCTACTGCCAGACCACTGGATCCTGTGTCTCCATCTAAAACCTCATTTCTGTGCTGGCCGTGCTGATTGGCCACACTAAGAACCAAGACCCAGAAGAAGGGCAAGAAGAGGACACTGTCTGTTACACCAGCTAAGGTGAAGAAGGTGAGATTGGCTGTTACACCAGCTAAGGTGAAGAAGGTGAGATTGGCTGGTACACCAGCTAAGGAGAAGAAGGTGAGATTGGCTGTTACACCAGCTAAGGTGAAGAAGGTGAGATTGTCTGGAAGACCAACAAAGTCCCCTGTCCCCGAGGTGAAGAGGACACCTCCAGTCTATGGGTCTGGTCCCCTTGCCAGGGCCAGATATTACCTGGATTGCCATCAATACCTCCATGCTTTGTTTATGAGGTCACACGTGAAGAAGTACAAAGAGGTCATCATCAAGAGGGAAGGTAGTAGAAGTATGTGATAAGAGTGATTGTTTTTTAGACTTGAGATTATAATTCAGTTGATATGACGTACCATATATCTACAATGTAGGATCATAGGTTTGTGTGATTTCTATGTACTTTCAGAGAAAGGAGTTAGCGCAGGAAAAAGATGGTCCCTTGTCCCAACCGGTGGAAACAGAGGTCTTTCAGACCTTTTCCTGGAGTGAGACTCTGGCGTGGGCAGAGGAGAAGGCACCTTTGATGACCACCTGTTAGAGGGCATCCCTTCCCCAGGCCAGAAACCTCAAAGTAGACCTCATCAAAGGTAGAGAATTCACAACACGGTGAGGATTAACCCAATATCATGTTCACACTAAATGTCCAATATCAATCATTTCACAATTTTCATGTTCTATATAGTTGTACCGTTTCTACAAGTAAATTAGTAAAGTAAGTACGCCTCTGACATGTAAGCCTTGTCCGAGACAAAAGACAAAACTAAGAGAAGAAACCTTCTAATGTCTCCTCTTTTCAGAGACGACTTTCAACGTAAGAAGCAGGACCTCCTTGACAGAGGGACATGGATGGTGCTGTCAATGGCCTTGTTCACCAGCAGGCAAAATAAAATGAAGTTTGTACCAACATGCCTGGAGATGGAGCTGTGGAGGGGAGGATGCTGTGAGAAGATATTCTTCACTCTGAACTCCATGGCCATCTGCCTAAGTTCTGATGCCACTAGAGGACATGTTAACAGGTTGAGGGTCGGCAATGATACCCAGATCATGAAGTGGAAGAAACAGGCTGAGGTAAGTGTGAGTCTTAAACATATGTAAACACAATTTGATTCAGTATATTTCATAATTCTGAAGGTGATTACACAGGCTACCTTATTTATGAGTACAATGAGTGGTTATTACGTGTATGAAAGTAATGTCAATGTTAATTCCAGACTAAGATATTTAAGAGGAGACTGGCCTATTCACAGGAGGAAAGTCTGATGTACGGAACGTTCTCAATGACCTGGGACAATGTCCAAATATGTCCAAAATGTGTGGTGTTACATTAATTTATTATTGTGATAGTTCAGTAAAACAAGAATATATCTTCCAAATGGCATTTCCCATATACAGTGCATTCGGAAAGTATTCAGACCCCTTCCCTTTTTCCACATTTTGTTACGTTACAGCCTAGTTCTAAAATGGATTTTTTTTTTTATAAATCCTCATCAATCATCTCAATCTCAATCTCTCAATCATCATCCTCACACAATACCCCATAATGATGAAGCAAAAACAGTTTTTTATTTTATTTTTGCAAATATATTCAAAACAGAAAACTGAAATGCCTTATTTACATAAGTATTCAGACCCTTTGCCATGAGACTCGAAATTGAGCTCAGGTGTCTATACAACTTGAGTCCACCTGTGGTAAATTCAATTGATTGAACATGATTTGGAATGGCACACTCCAGTCTATATATGGTCCCACAGTTGACAGTGCATGTCAGAGCAAAAACCAAGCCATGAGGTCGAAGGAATTGTCTGTAGAGCTCCAAGACAGGATTGTGTCGAGGCAATCGGAGGAGAAGGGCCTTGGTCAGGGAGGTGACCAAGAACCCGATGGTCACTCTGACAGAGCTCTAGAGTTCCTCTGTGGAGATGGGAGAACTTTCCAGAAGGACAACCATCTCTGCAGAACTCAAAATCAGGCCTTTATGGTAGAGTGGCCAGACGGAAGCCACTCCTCAGTAAAAGGCACATGACACCCGCTTGGAGTTTGCCAAAAGGCACCTAAAGGACTCTCAGACCATGAGAAACAAGATTCTCTGGTCTGATTAAACCAAGATTGAACACTTTGGCCTGAATGTCAAGCGTCAGGTCTGGAGGAAACCTGGAACCATCCCTACGGTGAAGCATGGTGGTGGCAGCATCATGCTGTGGGGATGATTTTCCCCTCACACCCCCGACTCATGTCTCAACTTACGAAAAATCATAGTAAAGCAACATTAACACAAATATTTAGAAACATAGGTAGATCAAACAGGAGCTCATGCTTCATCAGTACACAAAGGACCCGACCGGGGCCCAGCAGGGCCCTCCTTCCACCATGACCATCTTCTCCACAAATACATTTACCCATAAATCATTGTCTCTAAACCATAACATTAATTTATCCATACTTATACAGTTATAAACCTACAAAAAAACTAAAATATTTGCTAAAGTCAATTAGTCAGTTACACAAAATCATTCAGTTTCCAAATCATCATTAAAACCCAATGAATTATCCAACCCAAATGTAGAATGACATTGCTCAGTGATTCACGTTGGTTCTATCACTCAAAGTTGAAACCCCTCAACTCAGCACACATTTACATTTATATTAACATACAGTATAATTATCCATAATTCTAGCATTAACTTTCTCATCACGGTTATAATTACAGATCAATATCTCAATGCATTCTTAGTCTAAATTACTATAATTTCGCAGTGTGTAGACCTCCACATAAACTTGATACCCCAAATAAACAATAAGTCCAAATCAATGGTGACCCAGTTGACCAACCCCCTCCCTCCCCGGCACTCAATCTTCTGTCGTCTCTTCATTTTCTTCTTCTGATAGCTTTACAATTCATCTTCCCAATGGAACAAATGTTCAAAGTGGACGGTCCATGATAGTGTCTCACCTGGGCCGCCACCACCTCTACCCCCCATTATGTCTTGTTCATTTGCCAACCAGTATACCAGCAACATGAGAGATGTTTTGGAATGGATCTCTCTCCATGCTCCCTCCACGTGGACTCCTGTCCCACTCCAGAGAGGAAAGGCATGAGAGATGTTTTGGAACGGATCTCTCTCCATGCTCCCTCCACGTGGACTCCTGTCCCACTCCAGAGAGGAAAGGCATGAGAGATGTTTTGGAACGGATCTCTCTCCATGCTCCCTCCACGTGGACTCCTGTCCCACTCCAGAGAGGAAAGGCATGAGAGATGTTTTGGAACAGATCTCTCTCCATGCTCCCTCCACGTGGACTCCTGTCGCACTCCAGAGAGGAAAGGCATGAGAGATGTTTTGGAACGGATCTCTCTCCATGCTCCCTCCACGTGGACTCCTGTCCCACTCCAGAGAGGAAAGGCATGAGAGATGTTTTGGAACGGATCTCTCTCCATGCTCCCTCCACGTGGACTCCTGTCCCACTCCAGAGAGGAAAGGCATGAGAGATGTTTTGGAACGGATCTCTCTCCATGCTCCCTCCACGTGGACTCCTGTCCCACTCCAGAGAGGAAAGGCATGAGAGATGTTTTGGAACGGATCTCTCTCCATGCTCCCTCCACGTGGACTCCTGTCCCACTCCAGAGAGGAAAGGCATGAGAGATGTTTTGGAACGGATCTCTCTCCATGCTCCCTCCACGTGGACTCCTGTCCCACTCCAGAGAGGAAAGGCATGAGAGATGTTTTGGAACGGATCTCTCTCCATGCTCCCTCCACGTGGACTCCTGTCCCACTCCAGAGAGGAAAGGCATGAGAGATGTTTTGGAACAGATCTCTCTCCATGCTCCCTCCACGTGGACTCCTGTCGCACTCCAGAGAGGAAAGGCATGAGAGATGTTTTGGAACGGATCTCTCTCCATGCTCCCTCCACGTGGACTCCTGTCCCACTCCAGAGAGGAAAGGCATGAGAGATGTTTTGGAACGGATCTCTCTCCATGCTCCCTCCACGTGGACTCCTGTCCCACTCCAGAGAGGAAAGGCATGAGAGATGTTTTGGAACGGATCTCTCTCCATGCTCCCTCCACGTGGACTCCTGTCGCACTCCAGAGAGGAAAGGCATGAGAGATGTTTTGGAACGGATCTCTCTCCATGCTCCCTCCACATGGACTCCTGTCCCACTCCAGAGAGGAAAGGCATGAGAGATGTTTTGGAACGGATCTCTCTCCATGCTCCCTCCACATGGACTCCTGTCCCACTCCAGAGAGGAAAGGCATGAGAGATGTTTTGGAACGGATCTCTCTCCATGCTCCCTCCACGTGGACTCCTGTCCCACTCCAGAGAGGAAAGGCATGAGAGATGTTTTGGAACGGATCTCTCTCCATGCTCCCTCCACGTGGACTCCTGTCCCACTCCAGAGAGGAAAGGCATGAGAGATGTTTTGGAACGGATCTCTCTCCATGCTCCCTCCACGTGGACTCCTGTCCCACTCCTGAGAGGAAAGGCATGAGAGATGTTTTGGAACGGATCTCTCTCCATGCTCCCTCCACGTGGACTCCTGTCCCACTCCTGAGAGGAAAGATATGAGAGATGTTTTGGAACGGATCTCTCTCCATGCTCCCTCCACGTGGACTCCTGTCGCACTCCAGAGAGGAAAGGCATGAGAGATGTTTTGGAACGGATCTCTCTCCATGCTCCCTCCACGTGGACTCCTGTCACACTCCCGAGAGGAAAGGCATGAGAGATGTTTTGGAACGGATCTCTCTCCATGCTCCCTCCACGTGGACTCATGTCACACTCCAGAGAGGAAAGGCATGAGAGATGTTTTGGAACGGATCTCTCTCCATGCTCCCTCCACGTGGACTCCTGTCGCACTCCAGAGAGGAAAGGCATGAGAGATGTTTTGGAACGGATCTCTCTCCATGCTCCCTCCACGTGGACTCCTGTCGCACTCCAGAGAGGAAAGGCATGAGAGATGTTTTGGAACGGATCTCTCTCCATGCTCCCTCCACGTGGACTCCTGTCACACTCCCGAGAGGAAAGACATGAGATATGTTTTGGAACGGATCTCTCTCCATGCTCCCTCCACGTGGACTCCTGTCGCACTCCAGAGAGGAAAGGCATGAGACATGTTTTGGAACGGATCTCTCTCCATGCTCCCTCCACGTGGACTCCTGTCCCACTCCTGAGAGGAAAGGCATGAGAGATGTTTTGGAACGGATCTCTCTCCATGCTCCCTCCACGTGGACTCCTGTCGCACTCCAGAGAGGAAAGGCATGAGAGATGTTTTGGAACGGATCTCTCTCCATGCTCCCTCCACGTGGACTCCTGTCCCACTCCTGAGAGGAAAGGCATGAGAGATGTTTTGGAACGGATCTCTCTCCGTGCTCACTCTACGTGGACTCCTGTCCCACTCCCGAGAGGAAAGGCATGAGAGATGTTTTGGAACGGATCTCTCTCCATGCTCCCTCCACGTGGACTCCTGTCACACTCCCGAGAGGAAAGGCATGAGAGATGTTTTGGAACGGATCTCTCTCCATGCTCCCTCCACGTGGACTCCTGTCACACTCCGGAGAGGAAAGGCATGAGAGATGTTTTGGAACGGATCTCTCTCCATGCTCCCTCCACATGGACTCCTGTCCCACTCCTGAGAGGAAAGGCATGAGAGATGTTTTGGAACGGATCTCTCTCCGTGCTCCCTCCACGTGGACTCCTGTCCCACTCCTGAGAGGAAAGGCATGAGAGATGTTTTGGAACGGATCTCTCTCCATGCTCCCTCCACGTGGACTCCTGTCCCACTCCTGAGAGGAAAGGCATGAGAGATGTTTTGGAACGGATCTCTCTCCATGCTCCCTCCACGTGGACTCCTGTCACACTCCAGAGAGGAAAGGCATGAGAGAAGTTTTGGAACGGATCTCTCTCCATTCTCCCTCCACGTGGACTCCTGTCACACTCCAGAGAGGAAAGGCATGAGAGATGTTTTGGAACGGATCTCTCTCCATGCTCCCTCCACGTGGACTCCTGTCCCACTCCAGAGAGGAAAGGCATGAGAGATGTTTTGGAACGGATCTCTCTCCATGCTCCCTCCACGTGGACTCCTGTCCCACTCCAGAGAGGAAAGGCATGAGAGATGTTTTGGAACGGATCTCTCTCCATGCTCCCTCCACGTGGACTCCTGTCCCACTCCAGAGAGGAAAGGCATGAGAGATGTTTTGGAACGGATCTCTCTCCATGCTCCCTCCACGTGGACTCCTGTCCCACTCCAGAGAGGAAAGGCATGAGAGATGTTTTGGAACGGATCTCTCTCCGTGCTCCCTCCACGTGGACTCCTGTCCCACTCCTGAGAGGAAAGGCATGAGAGATGTTTTGGAACGGATCTCTCTCCATGCTCCCTCCACGTGGACTCCTGTCCCACTCCCGAGAGGAAAGGCATGAGAGAAAAGGCAGTTGATAGCTTTTACTGGATGCTGTGTTCAGGTCGCTGGCTCGGACTCAGGTCTCAGGTAGAAGTGGTGAAGGACCGTACTGAACGCCATTTTCGCCATTACTTTAGCCGGTTAGAGGGGGTTTGAGATCCACACTGTTTGTTCAAATTGTCCCTTCCATGCGTCTAGATACCATCTGTGGTCACCTTCACCATAACCTCGAGAGAGGACAGATCAGAACAACAGTTTAGTTTAGGGCATTTCTGTTTCAGGAAATCCAGACAAATTATTCACGGTATGAGAAATTATTACTTCTACCAATATTCTTAATCCAAATTTCTAAGACACATGTCTAAGAGATTAACAACACATAGATGAAATATTTTTTTCTAATTGGCTTATTCTCCCTCATCATATCGACGACCCCACAGCAGAGCCTCATATCGACGACCCCACAGCAGAGCCTCATATCGACGACCCCACAGCAGAGCCTCATATCAACGACCCCACAGCAGAGCCTCATATCGACGACCCCACAGCAGAGCCTCATATCGACGACCCCACAGCAGAGCCTCATATCGACGACCCCACAGCAGAGCCTCATATCGACGACCCCACAGCAGAGCCTCATATCGACGACCCCACAACAGAGCCTCATATCGACGACCCCACAGCAGAGCCTCATATCGACGACACCACAGCAGAGCCACAGGACCAGGGAGCCAGACTCCCAACTCCCAGAGAGAAATCTGGACCATCCAGCAGACCCAATCTGGTGAGATTTATATTAAACCAAGACAGAAACAGAAAAAACTAAGCAAAGCCATACACTTCTGCATATATCATTCGCATATTTAACCAAAAAGCCTCAGGGGACTGGTATTCCCTCCTTTTGACACATGACTCACATCGTGATTAATGTGTAAAAAAAAACAACACTGCTAGTTAAATAAAAATAACAAATCGAATTAGAATTACTACCCTTAATAACTCCATAAATAAATAATTGTATCCCATAAGGTAATAGTAAAATGGACTAGAGACAGCCTTCCCTCATTCAAGGCAGCACTCTACATATTACCTTTAAATCAGTATTACATATGACCTTCAAATCATCACCCAATGTCTCTGGCCTTTCCAGTGAGGGTGATCAAACCGCACTAGAAAGTCAGGTCAGAGGTCAGAGGTCATTCAACCCCTTGTCTACGTTTGGGTGTGCAAGTTTGTAAAACAATTATTATTATTATTATTTCCATGATAACTTTATCAAATCTCCAGTAATCGATTATACACACATACAATTTCTCATGTTTTCCCCATATCTTCACAGAAGCCATATATCGGAACCCCTAGATAACATTATATATCGGAACCCCTAGATAACATTATATATCGGAACCCCTAGATAACATTATATATCGGAGCCCCTAGATAGCATTATATATCGGAACCCCTAGATAACATTATATATCGGAACCCCTAGATAACATTATATATCGGAACCCCTAGATAACATTATATATCGGAACCCCTAGATAACATTATATATCGAAACGTATTATTCAATCAGCTTACTAGGCAAATTCCAATCTCTTATTATCAACATTTCAATCTTATTATGCAATGATTGGTTCAGTAGTCTTCAGGCTTCGTGTCCTAAGAGTTCAATTCACCTCCCCATTTCCACCTGATCTGTCACGGTTCTCTCTTCGATACCCACACTCATTTTATTGGTTATTAATCTGATCCTTTACAGTCTAAGAAATAACAACCCACACTCTCCTCATTCACACGGGAGGCTATTCCTCCTGTCAAAAAGGTTAGTCATTCACAGGTATTCTCTCATACATGCATGTTCAACACACCCAGGCCCGGCGCCACCAGGGGGCAGAAGAGGGCAATGCCCCCTTAGTTGGAATATTGTGCCCCCTCGGTTTTGTATCCATATTCTGTCCCACAATCTGCCCCCTCCGTCATGCCCAACCCATTTGTTGTGTATGCTTCATTCATGCAACTCCCTTGCACGCATCATACGTACGTCATACACATTTTACCGGTTGAAAAAAACTTCACAGTAGAAGGGTGGGTCAATTTGACCGTTTAGGTTTACTTTCAAAGTTACTTACTACGAAAAACAAAACGCGCAGCTGGATGGAATGTAGCTAATGTTAACAGTTAGGTAGGTAGCTGATAGTATGATGGATATTAGAAAGTGGTTTCGCCAGGGCACAACGGCAGCATCGGATCAAAGTGGGGGGGGGGGGGGGGGGGGGTAGAAGCCTGCCACAGAGGCCAAAGGCAAGGCTGCTGGGCCGACGCTAATCACCGAGGCCAAGGCCGCTGAGCCGACGCTAATCACCGAGGCCAAGGCCGCTGAGCCGACGCTAATCACCGAGGCCAAGGCCGCTGAGCCGACGCTAATCACCGAGGCCAAGGCCGCTGAGCCGACACTAATCACCGAGGCCAAGGCCGCTGGGCCGACGCTAATCACCGAGGCCAAGGCCGCTGGGCCGACGCTAATCACCGAGGCCAAGGCCGCTGGGCCCAGCAGCAAAGGCACCTGCGAAACCGTTTTGCAGCCTGGTGACATAGGAGGTAACCAACCCGAGGAGGAGCCTGCTGCCGCCAAGACCGAACCTAACAGCAGCACCTCCAGTATATTACAAGCACCGACGCCTCCGTTAGTGCCTGACAACCTCGTGATGAGGAGCCAGCGCAGGTTTGTCTGGGGAAATACCCAACCCGCCTGTACTGTGGGAGAAAACTGACATTTTGTAGCACGTGGTTCAAAGGCAGAGAGTGACTGCTGCAAGGCAGATGCAGTTTGATGAGTTATGGGAGAAATACAAGCACACAGACACCCCCGCTCCAAGCAAACGGCCAAGAGTAGTGAGTAGTAATCTGAAAGAATATGTGGTCGAAACAAAACAATGGGCCAGCTAGAAGAGGACAATGAGAGGGAGTGTAACAGACTGTCTTTCAGCACTCTGGATGCTGTACTGGGAGAAATGTCAGCAAGATTTAACCAACGAAACAGCCAACTTGCCTTGCACCCAGAGAATGAAACCTTTATGGATGTGGAAAAAGTGGAACCACTGCTGGACTTAATCTCAGGAGATTTTGTGGAAACTGAGTTTACTGTCGCACGCCAGTTTCTACAGACTGAAATCGCCCGATCTGGAGAAGAAAAATGAACAATGCAGAACATTTTAGAGAGATTCTCCGGGCCTCTAACAGCAATGTCTACTGTGATGATGGCGTTGAAGCTGGGATTAACATTTGGAGCATCCAAGGCAACTTGCCAAAACTCCTTTTCAACATTGAAAAACGTATTCAGTGAGCACAGACGGAGCATGTTGCACAGGAGGAAAGCGCAGCTGATTCAACTGACATTTGAGAGAGATCTTACAAGCAAATTCCGTGGGGAGTGGAAGGAGAGACTGCTGAGGAGGTTCAACACAGCATCAAGGTGGCTGCAACTCTTTTGAATCTGGGTGAGAACAGGCAGCCTGGCTGGGCTTGTAGTATTTAGTTATTTGCTAGCTTTTGGAAATGCGTGGCAAACGTCAGAAATAGGCGTAGACGTGATTTTCTTTATTGGCGTTGCTGCCAAGTCTACTGCTTGATTTCTGTGATTGGATTGGAAATGTTTGGTTTATAATATAATCGGATTGTTTTTAATGTTTTATAATGTAGAAGAGGTGCTTTGCATTACATTGATGAAGGTGGGCAGACCTTGACCAATGGTTGAGTAACGATGTAGCTATAGTGTTGCCATAAACAACTCGTTGCTATGGAATACTAATGTCTCTGTTATCATACGCAGCGTAGGACGGCACTCTTGTGGGAAGACAGCTTGGTAGCTGCGTCCAAGCTGCATTGTACCGATAAGTCCTGGTAGTGTATTGTACATTATTGTTTGCTTTCCGCGATTGGAAATGCATTGTATTGGCATGAGGAAGGGTTATTATGGTAATTAGCAACTGTTTTGCATTGTGTTGGCATGAGGAAGGGTTATTACGGTAATTAGCAACTGTTTTGCATTGGATTGGCATGAGGAAGTGTTATTACGATAATTAGCAACTTCTTCTATCCATTCTCAGACTTTCTCCTTCCCACCTTCAACAACCTGTTTGCTCTCTGAACTGCCTTATATTGGTTGTGTCGCATCATTTGAAACAGGTTAAATCCATTTTGAGTGGTTGTGTTCAATCAATGACATGTGTTCTCTATTTGTATTTGATTGTTGCCACTTGTGTTTACCAGTATGGATGACAATGTGCATTAGAGTGCAGAATGTGTTTTGAGAATGAGAATGTGTTTAGAGTTTTGCTGAAAAGTCTAAGTGAGATCTGCATATTGTGTTTTACCATGTGAAATGGTTTAAGGTATTGACAACAGACTGCATAATTAGCTAAATGAGTCCAGGCAACTGAGAACTTTGTTCATCCAATGGGTTTTAGTGTTTTAGCAATTTGCCCTTTTATAAACGCATTTCATGCAATTCCACGTCATTTTACTTGACTGCAGACTCTGGCATAATCTTTATTAATGCCGTGTTCAAAACAACTGGAAACTCTGAGCTGGGAAATCTCAGACTTCCGACTTTAATGAGTTCAAGACAACTGGGAAATGGGGAAAAAACGAGCTCCGACTGGAAACATTTGTTTTTAACGGTCATCCTACTGGGAATTCTGGCCTCTTTCTAGAGCTCCGACTGGAAACATTAGTTTTAAACGGTCATCCTACTGGGAATTCTGGCCTCTTTCTAGAGCTCCGACTTTCCTGATTTGAAGACCACTGATGTTATGATTCTACCTCATTTTTTCCCGAGTTCCCATTTGTCTTGAAAGCGCAATACCGCACAAATGATCGAAATGACAGGCTATTTTGACACTGAAAAACTGAGATCAATGAAAACGAACTTGAATCCATCAATAGCCTATGCCTGGGAGTGTGGAGACATATTGTATGCTACAATATGAGGAGGAAATTATAGTCCTAAAAATGTTTTAAAGTTTCTTTTACAGATTTGCCGCGCGTTCCCGACAGTATGCCTTGTTATTGTGCTACACTCCATTTACATTTTAGTCATTTAGCAGACGCTCTTATCCAGAGCGACTTACAGTTAGTGAGTGCATACATTTTCATACTGGCCCCCCGTGGGAATCAAACCCACAACCCTGGCATTGCAAATGCCATGCTCTACCAACTGAGCTACTAGGCTCCCTGCCTGCCAGCTGAAAGTCTTTACCAATGGGTGTGTTTAGGCTCCCTGCCTGCCAGCTGAAAGTCTTTACCAGTGGGTGTGTTTAGGCTCCCTGCCTGCCAGCTGAAAGTCTTTACCAGTGGGTGTGTTTAGGCTCCCTGCCTGCCAGCTGAAAGTCTTTACCAGTGGGTGTGTTTAGGCTCCCTGCCTGCCAGCTGGAAGTCTTTACCAGTGGGTGTGTTTAGGCTCCCTGCCTGCCAGCTGAAAGTCTTTACCAGTGGGTGTGTTTAGGCTACCTGTCTGCCAGCTGAAAGTCTTTACCAGTGGGTGTGTTTAGGCTCCCTGCCTGCCAGCTGGAAGTCTTTACCAGTGGGTGTGTTTAGGCTACCTGCCTGCCAGCTGGAAGTCTTTACCAGTGGGTGTGTTTAGGCTCCCTGCCTGCCAGCTGAAAGTCTTTACCAGTGGGTGTGTTTAGGCTACCTGCCTGCCACTGGAAGTCTTTACCAGTGGGTGTGTTTAGGCTACCTGCCTGCCAGCTGAAAGTCTTTACCAGTGGGTGTGTTTAGGCTACATGCCTGCCACTGGAAGTCTTTACCAGTGGGTGTGTTTAGGCTCCCTGCCTGCCAGCTGAAAGTCTTTACCAGTGGGTGTGTTTAGGCTCCCTGCCTGCCAGCTGGAAGTCTTTACCAGTGGGTGTGTTTAGTCTCCCTGCCTGCCAGCTGGATGTCTTTACCAGTGGGTGTGTTTAGGCTCCCTGCCTGCCAGCTGAAAGTCTTTACCAGTGGGTGTGTTTAGGCTCCCTGCCTGCCAGCTGAAAGTCTTTACCAGTGGGTGTGTTTAGGCTCCCTGCCTGCCAGCTGAAAGTCTTTACCAGTGGGTGTGTTTAGGCTCCCTGCCTGCCAGCTGAAAGTCTTTACCAGTGGGTGTGTTTAGGCTACCTGCCTGCCAGCTGAAAGTCTTTACCAATGGGTGTGTTTAGGCTACCTGCCTGCCAGCTGAAAGTCTTTACCAGTGGGTGTGTTTAGGCTACCTGCCTGCCAGCTGAAAGTCTTTATCAGTGGGTGTGTTTAGGCTCCCTGCCTGCCAGCTGAAAGTCTTTACCAGTGGGTGTGTTTAGGCTCCCTGCCTGCCAGCTGAAAGTCTTTACCAGTGGGTGTGTTTAGGCTCCCTGCCTGCCAGCTGAAAGTCTTTACCAGTGGGTGTGTTTAGGCTCCCTGCCTGCCAGCTGAAAGTCTTTACCAGTGGGTGTGTTTAGGCTCCCTGCCTGCCAGCTGAAAGTCTTTACCAGTGGGTGTGTTTAGGCTCCCTGCCTGCCAGCTGAAAGTCTTTACCAGTGGGTGTGTTTAGGCTACCTGTCTGCCAGCTGAAAGTCTTTACCAGTGGGTGTGTTTAGGCTCCCTGCCTGCCAGCTGGAAGTCTTTACCAGTGGGTGTGTTTAGGCTACCTGCCTGCCAGCTGGAAGTCTTTACCAGTGGGTGTGTTTAGGCTACCTGCCTGCCACTGGAAGTCTTTACCAGTGGGTGTGTTTAGGCTACCTGCCTGCCAGCTGAAAGTCTTTACCAGTGGGTGTGTTTAGGCTACATGCCTGCCACTGGAAGTCTTTACCAGTGGGTGTGTTTAGGCTCCCTGCCTGCCAGCTGAAAGTCTTTACCAGTGGGTGTGTTTAGGCTCCCTGCCTGCCAGCTGGAAGTCTTTACCAGTGGGTGTGTTTAGTCTCCCTGCCTGCCAGCTGGATGTCTTTACCAGTGGGTGTGTTTAGGCTCCCTGCCTACCAGCTGAAAGTATTTACCAGTTGGTGTGTTTAGGCTCCCTGCCTGCCAGCTGAAAGTCTTTACCAGTGGGTGTGTTTAGGCTCCCTGCCTGCCAGCTGAAAGTCTTTACCAGTGGGTGTGTTTATGCTCCCTGCCTGCCAGCTGAAAGTCTTTACCAGTGGGTGTGTTTAGGCTACCTGCCTGCCAGCTGAAAGTCTTTACCAATGGGTGTGTTTAGGCTCACTGCCTGCCAGCTGGAAGTCTTTACCAGTGGGTGTGTTTAGTCTCCCTGCCTGCCAGCTGGAAGTCTTTACCAGTGGGTGTGTTTAGTCTCCCTGCCTGCCAGCTGAAAGTCTTTACCAGTGGGTGTGTTTAGGCTCCCTGCCTGCCAGCTGAAAGTCTTTACCAGTGGGTGTATTTAGGCTCCCTGCCTGCCAGCTGAAAGTCTTTACCAGTGGGTGTGTTTAGGCTACCTGCCTGCCAGCTGAAAGTCTTTACCAATGGGTGTGTTTAGGCTACCTGCCTGCCAGCTGAAAGTCTTTACCAGTGGGTGTGTTTAGGCTCCCTGCCTGCCAGCTGAAAGTCTTTACCAGTGGGTGTGTTTAGGCTCCCTGCCTGCCAGCTGAAAGTCTTTACCAGTGGGTGTGTTTAGGCTCCCTGCCTGCCAGCTGAAAGTCTTTACCAGTGGGTGTGTTTAGGCTACCTGCCTGCCAGCTGAAAGTCTTTACCAGTGGGTGTGTTTAGGCTCCCTGCCTGCCAGCTGAAAGTCCTTACCAGTGGGTGTGTTTAGGCTCCCTGCCTGCCAGCTGAAAGTCTTTACCAGTGGGTGTGTTTAGGCTCCCTGCCTGCCAGCTGAAAGTCTTTACCAGTGGGTGTGTTTAGGCTCCCTGCCTGCCAGCTGAAAGTCTTTACCAGTGGGTGTGTTTAGTCTCCCTGCCTGCCAGCTGGAAGTCTTTACCAGTGGGTGTGTTTAGGCTCCCTGCCTGCCAGCTGAAAGTCTTTACCAGTGGGTGTGTTTAGGCTCCCTGCCTGCCAGCTGAAAGTCTTTACCAGTGGGTGTGTTTAGGCTCCCTGCCTGCCAGCTGAAAGTCTTTACCAGTGGGTGTGTTTAGGCTCCCTGCCTGCCAGCTGAAAGTCTTTACCAGTGGGTGTGTTTAGGCTACCTGCCTGCCAGCTGAAAGTCTTTACCAATGGGTGTGTTTAGGCTACCTGCCTGCCAGCTGAAAGTCTTTACCAGTGGGTGTGTTTAGGCTACCTGCCTGCCAGCTGAAAGTCTTTATCAGTGGGTGTGTTTAGGCTCCCTGCCTGCCAGCTGAAAGTCTTTACCAGTGGGTGTGTTTAGGCTCCCTGCCTGCCACTGGAAGTCTTTACCAGTGGGTGTGTTTAGGCTACCTGCCTGCCAGCTGAAAGTCTTTACCAGTGGGTGTGTTTAGGCTACCTGCCTGCCACTGGAAGTCTTTACCAGTGGGTGTGTTTAGGCTCCCTGCCTGCCAGCTGAAAGTCTTTACCAGTGGGTGTGTTTAGGCTCCCTGACTGCCAGCTGGAAGTCTTTACCAGTGGGTGTGTTTAGTCTCCCTGCCTGCCAGCTGGAAGTCTTTACCAGTGGGTGTGTTTAGGCTCCCTGCCTGCCAGCTGAAAGTCTTTACCAGTGTGTGTGTTTAGGCTCCCTGCCTGCCACTGGAAGTCTTTACCAGTGGGTGTGTTTAGGCTACCTGCCTGCCAGCTGAAAGTCTTTACCAGTGGGTGTGTTTAGGCTACCTGCCTGCCACTGGAAGTCTTTACCAGTGGGTGTGTTTAGGCTCCCTGCCTGCCAGCTGAAAGTCTTTACCAGTGGGTGTGTTTAGGCTCCCTGCCTGCCAGCTGGAAGTCTTTACCAGTGGGTGTGTTTAGTCTCCCTGCCTGCCAGCTGGAAGTCTTTACCAGTGGGTGTGTTTAGTCTCCCTGCCTGCCAGCTGAAAGTCTTTACCAGTGGGTGTGTTTAGGCTCCCTGCCTGCCAGCATAAAGTCTTTACCAGTGGGTGTGTTTAGGCTCCCTGCCTGCCAGCTGAAAGTCTTTACCAGTGGGTGTGTTTAGGCTACCTGCCTGCCAGCTGAAAGTCTTTACCAATGGGTGTGTTTAGGCTACCTGCCTGCCAGCAGAAAGTCTTTACCAGTGGGTGTGTTTAGGCTCCCTGCCTGCCAGCTGAAAGTCTTTACCAGTGGGTGTGTTTAGGCTCCCTGCCTGCCAGCTGAAAGTCTTTACCAGTGGGTGTGTTTAGGCTCCCTGCCTGCCAGCTGAAAGTCTTTACCAGTGGGTGTGTTTAGGCTACCTGCCTGCCAGCTGAAAGTCTTTACCAGTGGGTGTGTTTAGGCTCCCTGCCTGCCAATTGAAAGTCCTTACCAGTGGGTGTGTTTAGGCTCCCTGCCTGCCAGCTGAAAGTCTTTACCAGTGGGTGTGTTTAGGCTCCCTGCCTGCCAGCTGAAAGTCTTTACCAGTGGGTGTGTTTAGGCTCCCTGCCTGCCAGCTGAAAGTCTTTACCAGTGGGTGTGTTTAGGCTCCCTGCCTGCCAGCTGAAAGTCTTTACCAGTGGGTGTGTTTAGGCTCCCTGCCTGCCAGCTGAAAGTCTTTACCAGTGGGTGTGTTTAGGCTCCCTGCCTGCCAGCTGAAAGTCTTTACCAGTGGGTGTGTTTAGGCTCCCTGCCTGCCAGCTGAAAGTCTTTACCAGTGGGTGTGTTTAGGCTCCCTGCCTGCCAGCTGAAAGTCTTTACCAGTGGGTGTGTTTAGGCTACCTGCCTGCCAGCTGAAAGTCTTTACCAGTGGGTGTGTTTAGGCTCCCTGCCTGCCAGCTGAAAGTCTTTACCAGTGGGTGTGTTTAGGCTACCTGCCTGCCAGCTGAAAGTCTTTACCAATGGGTGTGTTTAGGCTACCTGCCTGCCAGCTGAAAGTCTTTACCAGTGGGAGTGTTTAGGCTCCCTGCCTGCCAGCTGAAAGTCTTTACCAGTGGGTGTGTTTAGGCTCCCTGCCTGCCAGCTGAAAGTCTTTACCAGTGGGTGTGTTTAGGCTCCCTGCCTGCCAGCTGAAAGTCTTTACCAGTGGGTGTGTTTAGGCTACCTGCCTGCCAGCTGAAAGTCTTTACCAGTGGGTGTGTTTAGGCTCCCTGCCTGCCAGCTGAAAGTCCTTACCAGTGGGTGTGTTTAGGCTCCCTGCCTGCCAGCTGAAAGTCTTTACCAGTGGGTGTGTTTAGGCTCCCTGCCTGCCAGCTGAAAGTCTTTACCAGTGGGTGTGTTTAGGCTCCCTGCCTGCCAGCTGAAAGTCTTTACCAGTGGGTGTGTTTAGTCTCCCTGCCTGCCAGCTGGAAGTCTTTACCAGTGGGTGTGTTTAGGCTCCCTGCCTGCCAGCTGAAAGTCTTTACCAGTGGGTGTGTTTAGGCTCCCTGCCTGCCAGCTGAAAGTCTTTACCAGTGGGTGTGTTTAGGCTCCCTGCCTGCCAGCTGAAAGTCTTTACCAGTGGGTGTGTTTAGGCTCCCTGCCTGCCAGCTGAAAGTCTTTACCAGTGGGTGTGTTTAGGCTACCTGCCTGCCAGCTGAAAGTCTTTACCAATGGGTGTGTTTAGGCTACCTGCCTGCCAGCTGAAAGTCTTTACCAGTGGGTGTGTTTAGGCTACCTGCCTGCCACTGGAAGTCTTTACCAGTGGGTGTGTTTAGGCTCCCTGCCTGCCAGCTGAAAGTCTTTACCAGTGGGTGTGTTTAGGCTCCCTGACTGCCAGCTGGAAGTCTTTACCAGTGGGTGTGTTTAGTCTCCCTGCCTGCCAGCTGGAAGTCTTTACCAGTGGGTGTGTTTAGGCTCCCTGCCTGCCAGCTGGAAGTCTTTACCAGTGGGTGTGTTTAGTCTCCCTGCCTGCCAGCTGGAAGTCTTTACCAGTGGGTGTGTTTAGTCTCCCTGCCTGCCAACATAAAGTCTTTACCAGTGGGTGTGTTTAGGCTCCCTGCCTGCCAGCTGAAAGTCTTTACCAGTGGGTGTGTTTAGGCTACCTGCCTGCCAGCTGAAAGTCTTTACCAATGGGTGTGTTTAGGCTACCTGCCTGCCAGCAGAAAGTCTTTACCAGTGGGTGTGTTTAGGCTCCCTGCCTGCCAGCTGAAAGTCTTTACCAGTGGGTGTGTTTAGGCTCCCTGCCTGCCAGCTGAAAGTCTTTACCAGTGGGTGTGTTTAGGCTCCCTGCCTGCCAGCTGAAAGTCTTTACCAGTGGGTGTGTTTAGGCTACCTGCCTGCCAGCTGAAAGTCTTTACCAGTGGGTGTGTTTAGGCTCCCTGCCTGCCAGCTGAAAGTCCTTACCAGTGGGTGTGTTTAGGCTCCCTGCCTGCCAGCTGAAAGTCTTTACCAGTGGGTGTGTTTAGGCCCCCTGCCTGCCAGCTGAAAGTCTTTACCAGTGGGTGTGTTTAGGCTCCCTGCCTGCCAGCTGAAAGTCTTTACCAGTGGGTGTGTTTAGTCTCCCTGCCTGCCAGCTGGAAGTCTTTACCAGTGGGTGTGTTTAGGCTCCCTGCCTGCCAGCTGAAAGTCTTTACCAGTGGGTGTGTTTAGGCTCCCTGCCTGCCAGCTGAAAGTCTTTACCAGTGGGTGTGTTTAGGCTCCCTGCCTGCCAGCTGAAAGTCTTTACCAGTGGGTGTGTTTAGGCTCCCTGCCTGCCAGCTGAAAGTCTTTACCAGTGGGTGTGTTTAGGCTACCTGCCTGCCAGCTGAAAGTCTTTACCAATGGGTGTGTTTAGGCTACCTGCCTGCCAGCTGAAAGTCTTTACCAGTGGGTGTGTTTAGGCTACCTGCCTGCCAGCTGAAAGTCTTTATCAGTGGGTGTGTTTAGGCTCCCTGCCTGCCAGCTGAAAGTCTTTACCAGTGGGTGTGTTTAGGCTCCCTGCCTGCCACTGGAAGTCTTTACCAGTGGGTGTGTTTAGGCTACCTGCCTGCCAGCTGAAAGTCTTTACCAGTGGGTGTGTTTAGGCTACCTGCCTGCCACTGGAAGTCTTTACCAGTGGGTGTGTTTAGGCTCCCTGTCTGCCAGCTGAAAGTCTTTACCAGTGGGTGTGTTTAGGTTCCCTGCCTGCCAGCTGCAAGTCTTTACCAGTGGGTGTTTTTAGTCTCCCTGCCTGCCAGCTGGAAGTCTTTACCAGTGGGTGTGTTTAGTCTCCCTGCCTGCCAGCTGAAAGTCTTTACCAGTGGGTGTGTTTAGGCTCCCTGCCTGCCAGCATAAAGTCTTTACCAGTGGGTGTGTTTAGGCTCCCTGCCTTCCAGCTGAAAGTCTTTACCAGTGGGTGTGTTTAGGCTACCTGCCTGCCAGCTGAAAGTCTTTACCAATGGGTGTGTTTAGGCTACCTGCCTGCCAGCTGAAAGTCTTTACCAGTGGGTGTGTTTAGGCTCCCTGCCTGCCAGCTGAAAGTATTTACCAGTGGGTGTGTTTAGGCTCCCTGCCTGCCAGCTGAAAGTCTTTACCATTGGGTGTGTTTAGGCTCCCTGCCTGCCAGCTGAAAGTCTTTACCAGTGGGTGTGTTTAGGCTACCTGCCTGCCAGCTGAAAGTCTTTACCAGTGGGTGTGTTTAGGCTCCCTGCCTGCCAGCTGAAAGTCCTTACCAGTGGGTGTGTTTAGGCTCCCTGCCTGCCAGCTGAAAGTCTTTACCAGTGGGTGTGTTTAGGCTCCCTGCCTGCCAGCTGAAAGTCTTTACCAGTGGGTGTGTTTAGGCTACCTGCCTGCCAGCTGAAAGTCTTTACCAGTGGGTGTGTTTAGGCTCCCTGCCTGCCAGCTGAAAGTCTTTACCAGTGGGTGTGTTTAGGCCCCCTGCCTGCCAGCTGAAAGTCTTTACCAGTGGGTGTGTTTAGGCTCCCTGCCTGCCAGCTGAAAGTCTTTACCAGTGGGTGTGTTTAGTCTCCCTGCCTGCCAGCTGGAAGTCTTTACCAGTGGGTGTGTTTAGGCTCCCTGCCTGCCAGCTGAAAGTCTTTACCAGTGGGTGTGTTTAGGCTCCCTGCCTGCCAGCTGAAAGTCTTTACCAGTGGGTGTGTTTAGGCTCCCTGCCTGCCAGCTGAAAGTCTTTACCAGTGGGTGTGTTTAGGCTCCCTGCCTGCCAGCTGAAAGTCTTTACCAGTGGGTGTGTTTAGGCTACCTGCCTGCCAGCTGAAAGTCTTTACCAATGGGTGTGTTTAGGCTACCTGCCTGCCAGCTGAAAGTCTTTACCAGTGGGTGTGTTTAGGCTACCTGCCTGCCAGCTGAAAGTCTTTATCAGTGGGTGTGTTTAGGCTCCCTGCCTGCCAGCTGAAAGTCTTTACCAGTGGGTGTGTTTAGGCTCCCTGCCTGCCACTGGAAGTCTTTACCAGTGGGTGTGTTTAGGCTACCTGCCTGCCAGCTGAAAGTCTTTACCAGTGGGTGTGTTTAGGCTACCTGCCTGCCACTGGAAGTCTTTACCAGTGGGTGTGTTTAGGCTCCCTGTCTGCCAGCTGAAAGTCTTTACCAGTGGGTGTGTTTAGGTTCCCTGCCTGCCAGCTGCAAGTCTTTACCAGTGGGTGTTTTTAGTCTCCCTGCCTGCCAGCTGGAAGTCTTTACCAGTGGGTGTGTTTAGTCTCCCTGCCTGCCAGCTGAAAGTCTTTACCAGTGGGTGTGTTTAGGCTCCCTGCCTGCCAGCATAAAGTCTTTACCAGTGGGTGTGTTTAGGCTCCCTGCCTTCCAGCTGAAAGTCTTTACCAGTGGGTGTGTTTAGGCTACCTGCCTGCCAGCTGAAAGTCTTTACCAATGGGTGTGTTTAGGCTACCTGCCTGCCAGCTGAAAGTCTTTACCAGTGGGTGTGTTTAGGCTCCCTGCCTGCCAGCTGAAAGTATTTACCAGTGGGTGTGTTTAGGCTCCCTGCCTGCCAGCTGAAAGTCTTTACCATTGGGTGTGTTTAGGCTCCCTGCCTGCCAGCTGAAAGTCTTTACCAGTGGGTGTGTTTAGGCTACCTGCCTGCCAGCTGAAAGTCTTTACCAGTGGGTGTGTTTAGGCTCCCTGCCTGCCAGCTGAAAGTCCTTACCAGTGGGTGTGTTTAGGCTCCCTGCCTGCCAGCTGAAAGTCTTTACCAGTGGGTGTGTTTAGGCTCCCTGCCTGCCAGCTGAAAGTCTTTACCAGTGGGTGTGTTTAGGCTACCTGCCTGCCAGCTGAAAGTCTTTACCAGTGGGTGTGTTTAGGCTCCCTGCCTGCCAGCTGGAAGTCTTTACCAGTGGGTGTGTTTAGGCTCCCTGCCTGCCAGCTGAAAGTCTTTACCAGTGGGTGTGTTTAGGCTCCCTGCCTGCCAGCTGAAAGTCTTTACCAGTGGGTGGGGTTAGGCTCCCTGCCTGCCAGCTGGAAGTCTTTACCAGTGGGTGTGTTTAGGTTACCTGCCTGCCAGCTGAAAGTCTTTACCAGTGGGTGTGTTTAGGCTACCTGCCTGCCAGCTGGAAGTCTTTACCAGTGGGTGTGTTTAGGCTACCTGCCTGCCAGCTGAAAGTCTTTACCAGTGGGTGTGTTTAGGCAACCTGCCCTTTCCCTCTCTGAAGCATAGGCTACTGTACTGACGTTACAAGCTTCATTCAGAAGATAGATGGTTTATTTGCTAGAGAAGACAATGGTGGTGTCGGGAAGAGTGGTTGTGCCGGACACAACAAAAGTTTCAGATGCTTTTGCTTTAGCTTTTAGTGTCTAGTCCACAAGACGTTCAGGCAGGAGGGTGGTTAACTGGCGCTCTAGTCCACAAGACGTTCAGGCAGGAGGGGAGTTAACTGGTGCTCTAGTCCACAAGACGTTCAGGCAGGAGGGTGGTTAACTGGCGCTCTAGTCCACAAGACGTTCAGGCAGGAGGGGGGTTAACTGGCGCTCTAGTCCACAAGACGTTCAGGCAGGAGGGGAGTTAACTGGCGCTCTAGTCCACAAGACGTTCAGGCAGGAGGGGGGTTAACTGGCGCTCTAGTCCACAAGACGTTCAGGCAGGAAGGTGGTTAAAGATGGCGGCAACCTGTAGTCTCTTGTGGTGGTGTGGCCTCACTGGCAGAGTCCAGAACTCTCCTGAGGAGTCAGTGGAAGGAAAGCAGTCTGAACCAGGTTTTCCTCTAGGAATTTGCCTGTGCTTAGCTCTATTCCGTTTCTTTTTATCCCCCCAAAAAACTCCCTAGTCCTCGTCAATGACAAGCAGACCCATAACATGATGCAGCCACCACCAAGAAAACAGTGGCACTCAGTGATGTGTTGTGTTGGATTTGCCCCAAACATACAACTTTTTATTCAGGACATAAAGTGAATTTCTTTGCCACATTTTTTATCAGTTTTACTTCAGTGCTTTATTGCAAACAGGATGCATGTTTTGTAATATTTGTGTCCCGTGTGGCTCAGTTGGTAGAGCAAGGTGCTTGCAACGCCAGGGTTGTGGGTTTGATTCCCACGGGGGACCATAGCGTCTGCTAAATGACTGAAATGCGAATGTATTCTGTACAGGCTTCTTTTCACTCTGTCAATTAGGTTAGTATTGTGGAGTAACTACGATGTTGTTGATCCATCCTCAGTTTTCTCTTGTCACAGCCATTCAACTCTAACTGTTATAAAGTCACCATTGGCCTCATGGTGAAATCCCTGAGCAGTTTCCTTCCTCACCGGCAACTGAGTTAAGAAGGACGCCTGTATCTTTGTAGTGACACACCATCCAAATTGTAATTAATAACTTCACCATGCTCAAAGGAATATTCAGTGTTTGCTTTTTATTTTATTTTGACCCATCTACCAATAGGTGCACTTCTTTGCGAGGCATTGGAAAACCTCCCTGGTCTTTGTGGTTGAATTTATGTTTGAAATTCACTGCTCGACTGAGGGACCTTACAGATAATTTTATATGTGGTATACAGAGATGAGGTTGTCATTCAGAAATCCTGTTAAACACTATTATTGAACACAGGTGAGTCCATGGAACTTATTATGTGTCTTGTTAAGCACATTTTTACTCCTGAACTTATTTAGGCTTGCCATAACAAAGGGGTTGAATACTTATTGACTCAAGACATTTCAGCTTTTCATTTTTAATTAATTTCTAAAAACATTATTCCACTTTGACGTTATGGAGTATTGTGTGTAGGCCAGTGACACAACATCTCAATGTAATCCATTTTCAATTCAGGCTGTGTAACAACAAAATGTGGAAAAATTCAAGGGGTGTGACATTCTGAAGGCACTGTATTATAGACCGTTCAGACTTCAGTAGGGGACGTTATTGGGCATCTCTTTTAGCATACGCATCAGATTCATCTACTGGGTTGTTATCAATCTAAATAAATACCATCTAAAAAATATATATTGCTTGATTGTATGCAGTCATGTCTTAAGAATATTTTGTTACTTATTTTGAATAGTTGTATATTTAGAAGTACATAAAATGAATGTAAGGATATGTTTTATATTTTAACCAATCAGCATTCAGGATTAGACGTTGTATCATATTCTACAAAGGCCTACTGAAACATGTAGCATATTTTCGTTTCCCATACAATAAAAACATGACAATGTAATACATTTGATAAATAGTATTTATAGATTTGATTAGTAATAGAGTTATAGTAAGTAATACAGTCCAGTAACAGCTTCTTTTTACAAAGTAAAACGTAAAAGAGAATTATATCAACCCGCAAGGCTCACGGTCATATTATTTGCCGTAAACATGAGTGCCAAAGCTTGATAAATAGTGCGTAAACAATTGTAAAGGATGAATTACATAAATAAATATCGGTGAAAAGATATCCAAGAAAATATATGAAAACAAGAGTCATTTATTGATTGTATGGGACCCTGTATTGTGTCCTTAACCGTGTTTTAACTCATGAATCAATCTCATGAATAATGCTTCAGTTCGGCTGGTGCTGAACTCTGCTAGCCAAACCCAACGAGTGTTCTAGTATACTCCCTTAAAAAGACCTTAAAAGACCTTCGCTAGAAAAACGTGTACAAGAGTACTATTTGTCCATTTTGAGACATCGTAGCCAGTACACACGTCCTCAAAATAGTCTGAATGAATCAAGATAACTCAAGAAATCTGGGCAAAATGGGTAAAATTGCAGGACATTTGCTTTAAAACTGCAAAAATGTCTCTCTGCCCCATGTCAAAATGGGTAGAATTGCATGAAATGTGTTATAAAATTGCTACATTTTCTCTCCACCCCAATGCAAAATGTGTAGAACTGCAAAATACTTGATTTAAAACTGAAATATTTTCTCTACACCACATGGCAAAATGTGTAGAATTGCAGGAAATTTACTTTTATTTTTTATTATCTCAGCCATGAAGAGCGGGGCCACAATTCTTTTTTTTTCAAATTAAAATAAATAAAACCTGACAAGCGTATAACTGTAGCTATGTGGTCTTTACTTGAGTGTGTTTCAGCAGGGTGAGGTCAGAGAGGGTGAGGTCAGTCAGTATTTTTCTGAACTCATAAAATCCGTTACACAATTTGATGGGATGAATGTTCAACCCCATTAAAATAACCATAAGGTCTATATAGTACCTTTAAGTTAAGACCTCACAGATCTGTTCATGGCAAAAGCAGTTCAATTCATGATATTAATTCATTCTTGAAGAATATAACTTATAAATCCTGAGCCTCATCTTGAGGAGTCACCTGTGACAGTATTCATAAAGAGTAGGAGTACTGATCTGGGATCAGTTTTTCCTTTTAGATCATAATGAAACAGATTAGATGGACAGGGGGGACCTGATCCTAGATCAGCACTCCTCCTCTGGGAAACTGCCTTTATGAATAAGGGCCCAGGAGTCACCAGGACCAAGAAACCGGACACATACAGTTGTAAAGTCTAGTTACAGCAGGTGTTTACTGCCATCTACTGGAAGATACCAATAAACCACTTTATTATCAGTGTGGGGAGACCGCTGAGCTGAACGTAAAGACGCAGGGAAAGGAGCATCTCTTTATCAAATCCTCCTTCAGAGTCACATGCAGGTAAAACATTGTGATTTCTATATAGTGCTGTATCTGAAAGAGCATATTCTGCAGTTTCTATGACACTTACCTTTATCAAATAACTCTCAACATTCAAGAGGTGCAGCTCTATTTCCAAATGTCACTTTTCTCAACAATATCTGTGCTGTCAATGTATTTTGCACATGACCACTCCAGCGCCAGCATTGATCTGGCAACTAAGCAAAAACTAGTAACATAATCAAATTAAAATATGCTATTCTGTGGTAAAGCAACACTCACGGTGTGATGGAGAGTGGTAAAGCAACACTCACGGTGTGATGGAGAGTGGTAAAGCAACACTCACGGTGTGATGGAGAGTGGTAAAGCAACACTCACGGTGTGATGGAGAGTGGTAAAGCAACACTCACGGTGTGATGGAGAGTGGTAAAGCAACACTCACGGTGTGATGGAGAGTGGTAAAGCAACACTCACGGTGTGATGGAGAGTGGTAAAGCAACACTCACGGTGTGATGGAGAGTGGTAAAGCAACACTCACGGTGTGATGGACACTGGTAAAGCAACACTCACAGTGTGATGGAGAGTGGTAAAGCAACACTCACGGTGTGATGGAGAGTGGTAAAGCAACACTCACGGTGTGATGGAGAGTGGTAAAGCAACACTCACAGTGTGATGGAGAGTGGTAAAGCAACACTCACGGTGTGATGGAGGGTGGTAAAGCAACACTCACGGTGTGATGGAGAGTGGTAAAGCAACACTCACGGTGTGATGGAGAGTGGTAAAGCAACACTCACGGTGTGATGGAGAGTGGTAAAGTAACACTCACGGTGTGATGGAGAGTGGTAAAGCAACACTCACGGTGTGATGGAGAGTGGTAAAGCAACACTCACGGTGTGATAGAGAGTGGTAAAGCAACACTCACGGTGTGATGGAGAGTGGTAAAGCAACACTCACGGTGTGATGGAGGGTGGTAAAGCAACACTCACGGTGTGATGGAGAGTGGTAAAGCAACACTCACGGTGTGATGGAGAGTGGTAAAGCAACACTCACGGTGTGATGGAGAGTGGTAAAGCAACACTCACGGTGTACAGATGTTAAATAAATAAGTGTTAGCTTCCTCAGCACCATGCACCCCACTGTTGCCACCGGCGGTGACCAGAAGAAGAAACCGGAGACAGTGACAGACTACAATCACACAAAGGTATATACAGTATCTCTACCATATACAGATAGCCTTCCCATCTGCCAAACACCAAATAGCATCCCATTTTATTATATTACATTCATATTATTACTATTAGTATTATCATTCTATATAATTATAACCTATTCTATTCTATTTTATTTTATGTTAAAGCTTGGTGTGGATGCTAGACCAAATGTCCAGACTGTACTCTGTAAAAGGGGGTACTCTCCGCTGGCCTGTTGACTGTACTCTGTAAAAGGGGGTATTCTCCTCTGGCCTGTTGACTGTACTCTGTAAAAGGGGGTACTCTCCTCTGGCCTGTTGACTGTACTCTGTAAAAGGGGGTACTCTCCTCTGGCCTGTTGACTGTACTCTGTAAAAGGGGGTACTCTCCTCTGGCCTGTTGACTGTACTCTGTAAAAGGGGGTACTCTCCGCTGGCCTGTTGACTGTACTCTGTAAAAGGAGGAACTCTCCTCTGGCCTGTTGACTGTACTCTGTAAAAGGGGGTGCTCTCCTCTGGCCTGTTGAGGTGTTCTACAATGTGCTCGACATGGCTGCTATCAACACGTGTTGTACAAGCAATGCCTTGACAAGACAGTCAGCAGGAGACATTTCATCATGGATCTGGCATGTGAGCTTGGTGAGAACCACA
The DNA here is from genome assembly GCF_964263955.1 of Coregonus lavaretus. Taxonomy (NCBI): domain Eukaryota; kingdom Metazoa; phylum Chordata; class Actinopteri; order Salmoniformes; family Salmonidae; genus Coregonus; species Coregonus lavaretus. The sequence continues at coordinate 174,116 of NW_028166172.1, read as the reverse complement.
TGAACGCAGAGAAAGAAGCTACAGTCACCAAGCAGGCCGCCAAGACAGCAGGTCCTGCTCTCCCTCTTCCCCAAGAACCACAGCTCCCACTGGGGAAAAATACACAATGCCAAGACAGCAGGTCCTGCTCTCCCTCTTCCCCAAGCACCACAGCTCCCACTGGGGAAAAATACACAATGTCAAGACAGCAGGTCCTGCTCTCCCTCTTCCCCAAGCCCCACAGCTCCCACTGGGGAAAAATACACAATGCCAAGACAGCAGGTCCTGTTCTCCCTCTTCCCCAAGAACCACAGCTCCCACTGGGGAAAAAGACACAATGTCAAGACAGCAGGTCCTGCTCTCCCTCTTCCCCAAGCACCACAGCTCCCACTGGGGAAAAATACACAATGTCAAGACAGCAGGTCCTGCTCTCCCTCTTCCCCAAGCACCACAGCTCCTACTGGGGAAAAAGACACAATGTCAAGACAGCAGGTCCTGTTCTCCCTCTTCCCCAAGAACCACAGCTCCCACTGGGGAAAAAGACACAATGTCAAGACAGCAGGTCCTGTTCTCCCTCTTCCCCAAGCACCACAGCTCCCACTGGGGAAAAAGACACAATGCCAAGACAGCAGGTCCTGTTCTCCCTCTTCCCCAAGCACCACAGCTCCCACTGGGGAAAAATACACAATGTCAAGTTGGCAGGTGCACACCGAACAAGGCCCATGAAAACTGTGTGCAGGGAACCGATTTGATTTGTTTGTGGACCCGAACCATAAAGAGAAGACGTGATTGGTTCATGTGTAAAGGCGCGGTACAGTGTCTGATACAATCAACACATGATTGTTTTTATATCTTGTCATGAATATATTTCCACAAATATTTATTTATGCAATTAAGCCTTTACAATTGTTCATGCACTGGTGCTTTTGTTTAGGAATACAGAAAATCATTTCAACTGAACATCTGGCTAGTTATATTATTATTATTATTATTTTTTTGATTTGTACTTTGTCAAAATAAACTGTAAATGGACTTTATTAAGTACTAAAACTCTATTACTAATTGAATCTACAAATAAAGTTGATCAAATGGATTATGCTGTAATGTTTTTATTGTAAGGGAAACTTTGTCGAATTAACTTTTTTTTACTTTGTCGAATTAACTATTGTTGTTATTTTTTTATTGATACATTTCCATTCATATTTCTTCATGCAATTAATCCTTTACAATATATGATGCACTATTTATCAAGCGTTTATTTAACAAACCATGTTTGAACACCTTGCACCTTGCTGGTTGATATGCATCTGATGCATTTGCTAAAGTAGACGCCTGTCAACTTTCTCTAGCGGGTTCTTATATGCTGAAAGAACAGGCGGTTCTAGTGTTAAGGACTGGTAGATGGGTGTTGCTCATGCATTCACTCATGCTGACCGGCTCCAGTACTTTGTTCTTGACTAAAGCCTCCAAGTCAGCCTTGACTTTTGATCTGATAGCATAAGGTACAGGTCCTGCTTTCAGAAACGTTGGTTTGCTGTCTGGCTTAATGTTAAGCTTCCCTGTAATGTCGTTCATACTACCCAGCTGTCCATTAAAGACTTCTCCATGTTTCTTTAAGATGGCAGGTAGGTCTGTGTCTCCATGTGTCATTGTATGCACTGATGGCCAGTCCAGTGTGATTTTCTCCAACTATGAACATCCCAGTAGTTATGCATAGTCTCCTTTCACAACATAGAGTGGCATCTTTTCAGTTTGTCTGTTTACCTGAACTGTGACATCAGTGATGCCTCTCACAGCGACAGATTCACCTGTGTAAGTCTTTAACACGAGGTGCGCTGGTTGAAGTGGAAGGTGTTTCAGTGTCTTTTTTCTGACACAAGAGATACAGCTGCCCCTGTGTCAATCTCCATACCCACTGGCTGTCCCTCTAACAAGGGGGAGACATAGTAGCCGTGCGGCCCGCCAGGAAAAAGTCTGGATTTTCAGTGTGACTTCCTGGTCTGATGAGTCACTCACCTCAGTGTTCTCTTACTCAATAGTGTGAACATGTCTATGTGTCTTTCGTTGGAATGTCTGTTTCTTGTTTCCCGTTTTGTGATTTCTCTGTTCTCTTTTTGTTTCTGGAGACTTGTCCGATGTTGACCTTTTTACCACAGGCTGAACAATCCATGTCCTTACACCAGCATGTGACTTGATTTCCCGGTCTCTGATTTTCAGTTGAAACTCTGTTGAAATGTTTTATTTATTTGAAAGGAACACAGACAAGAACAAATAGCAGCAGGAATGGTTATACAGCTAGAGACACAATACTGTTAAAATATATATCAGAATAAATAGCAGCAGGAATGGTTATACAGCTGGAGACACAATACTGTTAAAATATATATCAGTATATTATGGAAACTAGTTATTGCAGATAAATACAATTATAATAAACCACATATACAATCACCCACCTCAGCTGCATCAACTCACCCTCCAACCCCTCCTGGGACCACCCCAACCCACCCTCCAACCCCTCCTGGGACCACCCCAACCCACCCTCCAACCCCTCCTGGGACCACCCCAACCCACCCTCCAACCCCTCCTGGGACCACCCCAACCCACCCTCCAACCCCTCCTGGGACCAACCCAACCCACCCTCCAACCCCGCCTGGGACCACCCCAACACACCCTCCAACCCCTCCTGGGACCACCCCAACCCACCCTCCAACCCCTCCTGGGACCACCCCAACACACCCAACCTGATCTCCATTAAATTAAATACTAAATCAAGGTACACATTTGCACAAAAATTATAATTACCGGTTAATCTGTTGGGTAAAACCCACTACAGGAGTTATTTTATGGTTTCAGCTGCAATTGTTGTTTGGCTAGCCCCATGGATCCTAGCAGTGGATAGTTCTAAATAAATGATATCTATAAAAGTGCTGATCCAATGAGGTGTGGTGGTTGCCATCTTAGTTCCAACATCTTTTTAGCTGCTGTCCAACCTGACAACATTATACGTCTTTGCTGTAATGACAGTGGTGAATTATCATTCAGTAATAACAGTTTGGGGGAACAAGGTATGAAGATACCTCTTTCCAAAACATGCCCCTGATCACTCCCAGTACATATTTATTAAAGGAGCCCAAGGCACCTTGATTACATAGATCACACAGAGGAGCAGTTGTGATTTCTATTAAAATATGTTTTCTAGGTGGAAGGTTTATCCTGTGTATGAGATTACAATGTATCAGCTGATGATTAGGATTGTTAGATGAACCCACTAAGTTCCTGATGAACTCAACTGGTGAGCCTCTTTAGCAGCTAGTTCCATGGACACACTGATTCCAATGTCCTTTGCCAAGGTCAGATGACTTTCAGTCAACAGTCTCTGTTGTGTAGCTTCACTCCGTAGCCCACGTACTAGTCTGTCTCTAATGATGTCATTTAGAACAGCATTAAACTCAGTGTTCTGATAGTTTCTTTAATGCAGCAGCAAACATTGTTACTGATTCTCCCTCTTCCTGATGTCTCCTGTGGAACCTGAACCTTTCAGCATTAACTAGTGGTTCTGGTGAAAAATGTCCTTTAAGTATCTCCACAATATCCCCATACGTCTTATTACCTGTTCTTACTGGCTGTAGCAGGCTGCCTAGTAAATTAAATGTCTTTGGCCCCATTACACTAAAACATGAAGGCACAATGTTGTCCTCATCCATGTCATTTACAAGAACAAAATATTCAAACCGTTCTGTATATGAGCTCCACTGCTCAATACTTTCATCAAACTGTTCAATGTTTCCAACAATTCCAATAATGTTTTGTTTCTCAATAAGCTCCTGATTGTCACTCACTTCAATATTATCCTCAACCAAAGCAATATTTTCCTCAGTCACATGATCTTCATTCACTTCACTCACTGACGTTTCCTCCTAAGTTCGCTCATTTAGCAGATTTAATTAAAAGGTTTGTCTTCACAGTTGAAAAAATGTCCTTTCCTTTAATCACTGTATATTCCTCCTTTTTAATCACGTTGTTTTCCCACTCCGATGTCCGTCTCCAGTCCTTTTCTGCCGTCCATGATGATGTTAACTCCAGTGGTGGAAAAAGTACCCAATTGTCATACTTGTGTAAAAGTAAAGATACCTTAATAGAAAATGACTCAACTAAAAGTGAAAGTCACCCAGTAAAATACTACTTGAGTAAAAGTCTAAAAGTATTTGGTTTTAAATATACTTAAGTATCAAAAGTAAATGTAATTGCTAAAATATACTAAAGTATCAAAAGTAAAAGTACAAGTATAAATCATTTCAAATTCCTTACATAAAGCAAACCAGACGATTTTCTTGTTTTTAAAATGTACGTTCAGCCAGAGGTACACTCCAACACTCAGACAATTTACAAACAAAGCATTTGTGTTTAGTGAGTCTGCCAGATCAGAGGCAGTAGGGATGTTCTCTTGATAAGTTTGTGAATTGGACCATTTTCTGTCCTGCTAAGCATTCAAAATGTAACGAGTACTTTTGGGTGTCAGGGAAAATGTATGGAGTAAAAAGTACATTATTTTCTTTAGGAATGTAGTGAAGTAAAAGTAAAAGTAGTCAAAAATATAAATAGTAAAGTCAAGTACAGATACCCCAAAAAACTACTTAAGTAGTACTTTAAAGTATTTTTACTTAAGTACTATACACCACTGGTTAACTCTCTTTCTTAGCTAGCTCGACTATGCACTTGCCTCTGCTATCAATACACTGTGCTAACATTAGCCTATTCTGTACCACAGAAAATAACAGTTTTAAACAGTTGTAAAAACCCACTTCTTCCAGACAGAATAGTTCCTGTAGATTCAGACTTACTCATCACCAATCTTTTGTTATGTCTGGTGGGTTTCATAACCACGTCTGTATAACAATTCAATAATGATGAGACAGGAGACAGGAATCAGTTCAACCATTTATCTGGAACGTGATCATCTCAATACATACAAACCCCCATGATGCTCTGCAGCACAACCCCAATATACAACAAATACATAAATAAGTAAATGGACACGAAATAAAACTCATAGAGGAATTTAAATGTTCAGTTGTAGAAAGTAGGGCCATGGGATAGGGTCAGAAAGGTCAGTATGTTTGATAACTGGTTACAGAGGTGACATAACAAGCATAAGGTCCATTATAACACAGTGAAGTAGAGGTGGGAGCTAAAAGCAGACATGGACAGTGAGACGGTGTGAGGAGGTCAGGGGTGAAACACTAGATCAGGACAGGTAGAAATGGCAGGGCTGGAAATAGACACAGAGACACATTCTGATCATGGCTCAGACCTGACCTGAGACACCCAAACAGAAGATGCCATAGCAAAGTCCTGTCCAGTAGGCTATATGGGATTTCCTTTCATCAAAATACAACACATGGAAATGTGTCCAGTGTGTGTGTGTGTGTCCAGTGTGTGTGTGTGTGTCCAGTGTGTTTGAGTGTGTGTGTGTCCAGTGTGTGTGTGTGTGTGTGTCCAGTGTGTGTGAGTGTTTGTGTCCAGTGTGTGTGTGTGTGTGTGTGTCCAGTGTGTGTGTCCTGTGTGTGTGTGTGTGTATGTCAGGTGTGTGTGTCCAGTGTGTGAATGTGTCCAGTGTGTATGTGTGTGGGTCCAGTGTGTGTGTCCTGTGTGTGTGTGTGTGTCAGGTGTGTGTGTCCATAGTGAATGTGTGTGTGTGTCCAGTGTGTATGTGTGTGGGTCCAGTGTGAGTGTGTCCAGTGTGTGTGTGTGTCCAGTGTGTGTGTGTCCAGTGTGTGTGTGTCCAGTGTGTGTGTGTGTACAGTGTGTGTGTGTGTGTCTAGTGTGTGTGTTTGTGTGTCCAGTGTGTGTGTGTCCAGTGTGTGTGTTTGTGTGTGTGTGTGTGTGTGTTTGTGTGTATCCAGTGTGTGTGTTCAGTGTGTGTGTGTGTGTGTGTACAGTGTGTGTGTGTCCAGTATGTGTGTGTATGTCCAGTGTGTGTGTTAGTGTGTGTGTGTGTGTGTTTCTGTGTATCCAGTGTGTGTGTGTGTGTGTGTGTGTGTGTGTGTTTGTGTGTGTCCAGTGTGTGTGTTCAGTGTGTGTGTGTGTACAGTGTGTGTGTGTGTCCAGTGTGTGTGTGTCCAGCGTATGTGTGTGTGTCCAGTGTGTGCGTCCAGTGTGTGTGTGTTTGTGTGTGTGAGTGTGTGAGTGTGTGTGTCCAGTGTGTGGGTGTCCAGTGTGTGTGTCCAGTGTGTGTGTGTGTGTCCAGTGTGTGAGAGTGTGTGTGTAAGTGTGTATGTGTGTGTGTCCAGTTTCTGTGTGTGTGTCCAGTGTGTGTCCACTGTTTGTGTGTGTGTCCATTATGTTTGTGTGTCTAGTGTGTGTGTGTGTTTGTGTGTGTGTGTGTGTATCCAGTGTTTGTGTCCAGTGTGTGTGTGTTCAGTGTGTGTGTGTGTGTCTAGTGTGTGTGTGTGTGTGTTCAGTGTTTGTGTGTGTGTGTGTGTCTCGTGTGTGTGAGTGTGTGTGTGTGTGTGTCCAGTGTGTGTGTGTGTTGAGTGTGTGTGTGTCCAGTGTATGTGTGTGTGTGTCCAGTGTGTGTGTGTGTGTGTGTGTGTGTGTGTGTGTGTGTGTGTGTCCAGTGTGTGTGTCCAGTGTGTGTGTCCAGTGTGTGTGTGTTCAGTGTGTGTGTTCAGTGTGTGTGTGTGTGTGTGTGTGTGTGTCTCGTGTGTGTGTGTGTGTGTGTGTGTGTGTGTGTGTGTCCAGTGTGTGTGTGTTCAGTGTGTGTGTGTGTGTTGAGTGTGTGTGTGTGTGTCCAGTGTGTGTGTGTGTGTGTGTGTCCAGTGTGTGTTTCCAGTGTGTGTGTGTCCAGTGTGTGTGTGTCCAGTGTGTGTGTGTCCAGTGTGTGTATTCAGTGTGTGTGTGTGTCCAGTGTGTGTGTCCAGTGTGTGTGTGTGTGTACAAGGTGTGTGTGTGTTTGTGTGTATCCAGTGTGTGTGTTCAGTGTGTGTGTGTGTGTGTGTGTACAGTGTGTGTGTGTCCAGTATGTGTGTGTATGTCCAGTGTGAGTGTGTCCAGCGTGTGTATTAGTTTGTGTGTATCCAGTGTGTGTGTGTGTGTGTGTGTGTGTGTTTGTGTATCCAGTGTGTGTGTTCAGTGTGTGTGTGTCCAGTATGTGTGTGTATGTCCAGTGTGTGTTTGTCCAGTGTGTGTGTCCAGTGTGTGTGTTTGTCCAGTGTGTGTGTGTGTGTGTGTGTGTGTGTTTGTGTGTGTCCAGTGTGTTTGTGTGTGTCCAGCGTGTGTGTGTGTCCATTGTGTGTGTTTGTCCAGTGTGTGTGTCCAGTGTGTGTGTTTGTGTTTATGTGTGTCCATTGTGTGTGTGTGTCCAGTGTGTGTGTTTGTCCAGTGTGTGTGTCCAGTGTGTGTGTTTGTCCAGTGTGTGTGTGTGTGTGTGTGTGTGTGTGTTTGTGTGTGTCCAGTGTGTGTGTGTGTGTTTATGTGTGTCCATTGTGTGTGTGTGTCCAGTGTGTGTGTTTGTCCAGTGTGTGTGTCCAGTGTGTGTGTTTGTCCAGTGTGTGTGTGTGTGTGTGTACAGTGTGTGTGTGTCCAGTATGTGTGTGTATGTCCAGTGTGTGTGTTAGTGTGTGTGTGTGTGTGTTTCTGTGTATCCAGTGTGTGTGTGTGTGTGTGTGTGTGTGTGTTTGTGTGTGTCCAGTGTGTGTGTTCAGTGTGTGTGTGTGTACAGTGTGTGTGTGTGTCCAGTGTGTGTGTGTCCAGCGTATGTGTGTGTGTCCAGTGTGTGCGTCCAGTGTGTGTGTGTTTGTGTGTGTGAGTGTGTGAGTGTGTGTGTCCAGTGTGTGGGTGTCCAGTGTGTGTGTCCAGTGTGTGTGTGTGTGTCCAGTGTGTGAGAGTGTGTGTGTAAGTGTGTATGTGTGTGTGTCCAGTTTCTGTGTGTGTGTCCAGTGTGTGTCCACTGTTTGTGTGTGTGTCCATTATGTTTGTGTGTCTAGTGTGTGTGTGTGTTTGTGTGTGTGTGTGTGTATCCAGTGTTTGTGTCCAGTGTGTGTGTGTTCAGTGTGTGTGTGTGTGTCTAGTGTGTGTGTGTGTGTGTTCAGTGTTTGTGTGTGTGTGTGTGTCTCGTGTGTGTGAGTGTGTGTGTGTGTGTGTCCAGTGTGTGTGTGTGTTGAGTGTGTGTGTGTCCAGTGTATGTGTGTGTGTGTCCAGTGTGTGTGTGTGTGTGTGTGTGTGTGTGTGTGTGTGTGTCCAGTGTGTGTGTCCAGTGTGTGTGTCCAGTGTGTGTGTGTTCAGTGTGTGTGTTCAGTGTGTGTGTGTGTGTGTGTGTGTGTCTCGTGTGTGTGTGTGTGTGTGTGTGTGTGTGTGTGTGTGTCCAGTGTGTGTGTGTTCAGTGTGTGTGTGTGTGTTGAGTGTGTGTGTGTGTGTCCAGTGTGTGTGTGTGTGTGTGTGTCCAGTGTGTGTTTCCAGTGTGTGTGTGTCCAGTGTGTGTGTGTCCAGTGTGTGTGTGTCCAGTGTGTGTATTCAGTGTGTGTGTGTGTCCAGTGTGTGTGTCCAGTGTGTGTGTGTGTGTACAAGGTGTGTGTGTGTTTGTGTGTATCCAGTGTGTGTGTTCAGTGTGTGTGTGTGTGTGTGTGTACAGTGTGTGTGTGTCCAGTATGTGTGTGTATGTCCAGTGTGAGTGTGTCCAGCGTGTGTATTAGTTTGTGTGTATCCAGTGTGTGTGTGTGTGTGTGTGTGTGTGTTTGTGTATCCAGTGTGTGTGTTCAGTGTGTGTGTGTCCAGTATGTGTGTGTATGTCCAGTGTGTGTTTGTCCAGTGTGTGTGTCCAGTGTGTGTGTTTGTCCAGTGTGTGTGTGTGTGTGTGTGTGTGTGTTTGTGTGTGTCCAGTGTGTTTGTGTGTGTCCAGCGTGTGTGTGTGTCCATTGTGTGTGTTTGTCCAGTGTGTGTGTCCAGTGTGTGTGTTTGTGTTTATGTGTGTCCATTGTGTGTGTGTGTCCAGTGTGTGTGTTTGTCCAGTGTGTGTGTCCAGTGTGTGTGTTTGTCCAGTGTGTGTGTGTGTGTGTGTGTGTGTGTGTTTGTGTGTGTCCAGTGTGTGTGTGTGTGTTTATGTGTGTCCATTGTGTGTGTGTGTCCAGTGTGTGTGTTTGTCCAGTGTGTGTGTCCAGTGTGTGTGTTTGTCCAGTGTGTGTGTGTGTGTGTGTTTGTGTGTTTGTGTGTGTCCAGTGTGTTTGTGTGTGTCCAGCGTGTGTGTGTCCCCAGTGTGTGTGTTCAGTGTGTGTGTGTGTGTGTGTGTGTGTCTAGTGTGTGTATGTGTGTGTGTGTGTGTGTGTCCAATGTGTGTGTGTGTGGGTCCAGTGTGAGTGTGTGTCCAGTGTGTGTGTGTGTGTGTTTGTGTGTCCAGTGTGTGTGTGTGTCCAGTGTGTGTGTGTCCAGTGTGTGTCCAGTGTATGTGTGTGTGTGTGTCTGGTGTGTGTGTGTGTGTGTCCAGTGTGTATGTTTGTGGGTCCAGTGTGAGTGTGTCCAGTGTGAGTGTGTGTCCAGTGTGTGTGTGTGTGTGTGTGTGTGTTTGTGTGTCCAGTGTGTGTGTTTGTGTGTCCAGTGTGTGTGTGTGTGTGGGTCCAGTGTGAGTGTGTCCAGTGTGTGTGTGTGTGTGTGTGTGTTTGTGTGTCCAGTGTGTGTGTGTGTGTGTCCAGTGTGTGTGTGTGTGAAACAGTGTGTGTGTGTGTGTGTCCAGTGTGAGTGTGTCCAGTGTGTTTGTGTGTATGTCCAGTGTGAGTGTGTCCAGTGTTTGTGTTTTATCAGTGTGTGTGTGTGTGTGTGGGTGTGTGTGTGTGAGTGTGTGTTTGTTTGTGTCCAGTGTGTTTGTGTGTGTGTTTATGTGTGTCCAGTGTGTGTGTTCAGTGTGTGTGTGTACAGTGTGTGTGTGTGTGTGTGTGTGTTTAATGTGTGTGAGTGTGTGTTCCCAGTGTGTTCTGTTTGACGTTATTATTTACAGGGACACTGAGGAGTCAACCCAAAACCCTGGATAGAGGGGCTCAGTGAATGTGGAGTGGAATGTGTTCAGGTGGGTCAGTGTGTCAGAGGAGACTCTGTAGAAGGACAGAGTGCCGGCTGGACAGTCCAGATACACTCCTACTCTGTGGGATCTGGAGGAGGGGACGTCTATGGTAGTGTACTTATTATTGTGCCAGGCAGAGTAACGGTTGTCAGAGCAGAACAGACTCCAGGACTTGTCATTGTCTCCAATCCTACTGTCATAACCATCTCCTCTCCTGCTGATTCCTTCATATGCCACTCCTATATCAGCCCCTCTCCCACTCCACTCTACCTCCCAGTAACAGCGCCCAGTCAGACCCTCTCTACACAGCACCTGGTACCAGACCTCAAATCTCTCTGGGTGATCAGGATACGGCTGCTCCTCTCTCCTCCATGTCACCTTTCTGTTCTCCTCAGACAGAGAGAGGAATCTGTTTGCTGTGTTTGGGTCCAGTGTGAGATCACAGACATCTGATGGATAAAACCAGACACAATATTAGAAATCATCATCATTCACATTAGAATGTTAACTCACTTTTCACTAATTCATTTAATGTAGATGTTTCTAGGTATCAAAAGGAGAAGTTAAGGTACCTTGAGACTTGTTGAATGATCATATGTTATACTGTATGGTAATATAAAACACACTTATTCCCATTAATTACACACACACACCCTGAACACACACATTTCTAAAGTCAAACGAACACGCCACACACAGACACACACATTGTCAAAGCAACTCTTTGTAAACTTTGGTGTCCCTGATTTGTGCTTCTGTAGAACTACAGCTGATATTTAATATGACCAAGTAAGTAATGATGGTGGTCTTTGACTTTGACTTCACTTGAATTAAGACTTATTCTTAGTCATATTCTTCACAGCAGTCAACACTCACATTTTCTAGGTCCAGGTTTCATTGTGTTCTCTCCACCATGTTCCACACTGTAGCGGTAAGCAGAAGAACAGACAGTCATTGAGGGATACACCTGAACTCACACTCACACACACACACACACACACACACACACACACACACACACACACACACACACACACACACACACACACACACACACACACACACACACACACACACACACACACACACAGTCTTTATATAACTTAGTCCAAGTGGTGGTCAGAATGTTTGTCTTAACTAGCCTGATAACCTCAACATGTCTGATATGAACATTGACATAAACCCTCTACATACTTGAGTTTCTCCAGTCTGCAGTGTTGATCCTCCAGTCCAGCAGAGAGCAGTCTGACTCCTGAGTCTCCTGGGTGATTGTAGCTCAGATCCAGCTCTCTCAGGTGTGAGGGGTTTGACTTCAGAGCTGAGACCAGAGAAGCACAGCCTTCCTCTGTGACTAGACAGCCTGACAGCCTGCACAGAGTCAAATCATATTAAAACCACACTGCTATTCTTTGGTGGTGAAAATAGTGGCAGTATATATTTTCTACATATTAAGATATATCAGTGTCCTGAAACCTGCCATATCTATTCATGAACGAATGTATCATTATTAGAAATGACAAATTATCAAAGTATTGCTTGTAGATAGAAAAATGCATATGACAAATATTTGAGTAGACTGACCAGAGCAGTTTAAAAAGCAGTATCAGTCAAAAGACAGACAGTGAGGTATCAGATTTAGATTGTATTGAGTATACAGTCCACACCATATCTATTTTGACAGTGAAGCTAACATTTTAAATGTGGCTCTATACTCCAGCATTTTGGATTTGAGATCAAATGTTTCATATGAGGTGACAGTTTATAATGTCACCTTTTATTTGAGGGTATTTTAATACATATCTGTTTCACCATTTAGAAAAATAAAAGCCCTTTATGTATCTAGTCCCCCTTTTTCAAGAAGTCATAAGTATTCTGACCAATTCACTTATAGTGTATTAAAGTAGTCAAAAGTTTAGTATTTGGTCCCATATCATTTGAATGCAATGACTATATCAAGCCTGTGACTGCCATGATTGAGAAAGATCATGAATGAATCATGAATAATAATGAGTGAGAAAGTTACAGAGGCTACAACAAAACATGCTAACCTCTCACCATTAACATCAAATAAAAGGTAACATTCTGTACTGTTGCCTGATATGAAACATTATATCTCAAATCCAAAATGCTGGAGCATAGCACCAAATGTAAAACTGTAAGCTTCACTGTCCAAACACATATGGTGTGGACTATGTGTGCCTGGTAAACACATGTGGATCTGGTGAACAGTTATCACTTGTTGACCAACTACAGGAATACTGACCTCAGAGTCTCCAGTTTACAGTGGGGATACCCCAGTCCAGCAGAGAGCAGCTTCACTCCTGAATCCTTCAGGTCATTGTTACTCAGGTCCAGCTCTCTCAGGTGTGAGGGGTTTGACTTCAGAGCTGAGACCAGAGAAGCACAGCCTTCCTCTGTGACTAGACAGCGTGACAGCCTGCAAAGAGTCAAATCATATTAAAACCACACTGCTATTCTTTGGTGGTGAAAATAGTGGCAGTATATATTTTCTACATATTAAGATATATCAGTGTCCTGAAACCTGCCATATCTATTCATAAACGAATGTATCATTATTAGAAATGACAAATTATCAAAGTATTGCTTGTAGATAGAAAAATACATATGATAAATATTTGAGTAGACTGACCAGAGCAGTTTAAAAAGCAGTATCAGTCAAAAGACAGACAGTGAGGTATCAGATTTACCGTATTTTCCGCACTATAAGGCGCACCGGAGTATAAGCCGCAGCAGCTAAATTGAATGATGTGTACATATATAAGCTGCACTGGACTATAAGCCGCAGGTGTTTTAATGTTTAATTACCATATGTAAGGGTTCGTGCACAGAGGGGATTGTCGTGAAAGAGATGGCTGCTTGAGGAAGCTCCCATTTATTAACATTTCAACAAACAAGTTGCATATTTGCATAACGTATTCCAGCTAAATTAGTTAATAGCGTCACAATCATTTAACCACTTAACTTTGGTTATTTTTGAAAAACCTTGAAAAAGTGTGCACATCTTTGAATATTTATCTACATTATAGCCTACAGTAGTACCATAACAAAAAACAAAGCTTACAGCGCTTGACGAGGCAATATCAATGGCTAAATTAAATGTGTTTTTATAAAAGTGCAAAATAAAGTGCCTGTAACACGACAGTAAGCGCGTAAACCTAAAGTTGCAGCAACACGGCTTCTTAAAATATACGGTAATCAGCCTACCAGAAAAGTCATTAATCCTCGTCTTCATCTTTTAGGCTTTGGTGCAGTACACGGCTGTAACCAGAAAAGTCAAGTCATTAATCCTCATCTCAGTCTTCTTCCTGCGTACTAAAACCACCAAAGTCCTCATCTTCAGTGTCGGAAACGAACAGGCTCAGGGTGGCTTCGTCAGCCACTCTCCTCTCTCCTTCGTTGACGCTCTCAAAACCAACGAATTCCTCTTCGTCACTGTCGGAATCGAACAGCCTCTGAAGGGCCTCAGATGTGGCGGCGTCCTCCTCTTCATCACGCAGCAGTCCAGCCTTTCGGAACCCATTAATGATCGAGGATGTTTTGACACTCCTCCACGCTATCAGGATCCACTCGCAAACTTGAGCGAAAGTTGGTTTTCGCATGCGACCAGTTTTGGTGAATGATTTATCGCTAGTCATCCACGCCTCCCACTGAACGCGTAGTGCCACTTTGAACGCACGATTGACACTGATGTCGAGTGGCTGCAGATGCTTCGTTGTGCCCCCAGGAATCACAGCTGGAATCGAGTTTGTGCTCTTGATGGCTGCTTTCACATAATCCGTTATATGGGCCCTCATGCTGTCCAAAACGAGCAAAGCTTTTTTTTGGCGAAAGAATTCTCCAGGGCGCTTGACGTAGCACTCATTCAGCCACTCATTCAGCCACTCATTCAGCCACTCATTCATTACACTTTCCATCATCCATCTTGTTGACTTTAAAGGAGATGCCGTTCAGGATCTTTTCTTTTGGCATTGTAATCCGCTTAAAAATCACCATTGGCGGAAGCTTTAATCCAGATGCTGTGCATCCAAGAACACAAGTGAAATTCGTTCTCTCGTGGCCAGTGGTTCTCAACGTGATGGACGATTCACCTTTCTTGTTAACAGTCCTAGTGAGAGGCAGGTCAAACGTCAAAGGCACTTCATCCATATTTATGATCTGGTCCGGTCAGAGGGAATATTCCTCTATCATTCTTTGTGTGAATTCGCCGAAGTTTTTATTTTTTCCTGGTAGTCGGGAGGGAGTTGCTGACACACATTCGTCCGCGCCCTGATGGAGAGTCCCTTTCGTCTCATAAATCTGAAACACCAGGATGGTCCACCTCTAAAATTTTCAATTTTCATTTCGGTGGCGACTGTTTCAGCTTTCAGTCGGATCTGCACGGTGGAAACACCTCGGCCGTCTGCTCTCTGTGTGTTCACCCAATCTTCAAGAAAGTCTTCAAGTTCGGGCCATCTGCTTTTATTACTTCTGAAAGCTTTTTTTGACTTTTTGCATTGAGACAGTTCTTCCCGCTGGCGTCTCCAACGTCTCACCATTGACTCATTGATGCCAAGGCTACGTGCAGCAGCTCTATTTCCTTCTTTTACAGCCAGATTGACTGCCTTTAACTTAAAAGCTGCATCATATGCATTTCTACGTTTGTTTTCCATAATGAGGGTTTGTGCATGAAAACTTCCTTTGCACAAACTGTCTCGTTCTCGTAATGTCTGTCTGTCTTGCTCTCGTTCTGTCTCTCATTCTGTCTCTCGTACCACTCTCGGTTCCACTTTTACTTTTGCGCGCTACCTGTCTCACTCTTTTCCGGCCTCCAGCTTTTCCTGCTGGAGCCCGCCGCTTAAAGGTGGGGGGCGCGGACCGGTCATAGAGCCCATAGAGATAAAGTTGGTGGACTGTAACCTGTAAAATCCATAGATTTAGGAGGTCTTCTAGTGGCCGTTAGCTGTAAAAATCCATAGATTAGCCGCACCGTTATATAAGCCGCAGGGGTCGAAAAATGGGAAAAAAGGCGCGGCTTATAGTCCGAAAATTACGGTAGATTGTATTGAATATACAGTCCACACCATATCTATTTTGACAGTGAAGCTAACATTTTAAATGTGGCTCTATACTCCAGCATTTAGGATTTGAGATCAAATGTTTCATATGAGGTGACAGTATATAATGTCACCTTTTATTTGAGGGTATTTTAATACATATCTGTTTCACCATTTAGAAATGAAAGCACTTTATGTATCTAGTCCCCCACTTTTGAAGAAGTCATAAGTATTTTGATAAATTCACTCATAGTGTATTAAAGTAGTCAAAAGTTTAGTATTTGGTCCCAAACTCGTTGGTTGCATTTGCAGTTTGTTTTGGTTGTGTTTTGGGTTATGTTTTGCCCAATAGTAACTGAATGGTGCATGATGACTGGAGTAATTTTCTGTCTGAGTAGATAACATGTTTCTAAACACTACTAAATTAATCCTGATGATGCCATGATTAATAAAAATCATGAATGAATCATGAAAAATAATGAGTGAGAAAGTTACAGAGGCTACAACAAAACATGCTAACCTCTCACCATTACCAATAACAGAGGGGGTCTGATCCTTGTTCCTCTGTAACTTTCTCATTCATCATCATTCATAATTTATTAATGATTATTCATAATCATGGTAGCATCCACATGAATGTAGAAGTGTTCAGAAACATATTCTATTCTTACTGACAATACAAGTGAAGTTACTCCAAAATGACAGGACATTATTCACCATTCAGTTTCTATTGGGAAAAACATCATCCAAAACACAACCAAGACAAACTGCAAATGTATTCAACAAGTTTGTAGAATAACAAGCTTGATATAATCACTGCAGGTAAGGAATATGGGACCAAAAACTAAACTTATGACTACTTTAATACAATATAAGTGAATATGTCCAAATGATTAAGACTTTTTCAAATGGGAGAACTAGATACATAAAGTGCTTTCATTTCTAAACGGTAAAATATATATATATATATATATATATATATATATATATATATATATATATATATATATATATATATATATATATATATATGAATACCTTTAAATAAAAGGAGACATTCTGTACTGTCGCCTAATATGAAACATTATATCTCAAATCTAAATTGCTGGAACATAGCACCAAATGTAAAACTGTAAGCTTCACTGTCCAAACACATATGGTGTGGACTATGTGTGCCTGGTAAACACATGTGGATCTGGTGAACAGTTATCACTTGTTGACCAACTACAGGAATACTGACCTCAGAGTCTCCAGTTTACAGTGGGGATTCCCCAGTCCAGCAGAGAGCAGCTTCACTCCTGAATCCTTCAGGTCATTGTTTCTCAGATCCAGCTCTCTCAGGTGTGAGGGGTTTGACTTCAGAGCTGAGACCAGAGAAGCACAGCCTTCCTCTGTGACTAGACAGCCTGACAGCCTGCAAAGAGTCAAATCATATTAAAACCGCACTGACATTCTTTGGTGGTGAAAATACATTTTTCCAACATTTTCAGATACATCAGAGTCCTGAAACCTGCCATATCTATACATAAATGTATATATATAGTACCAGTCAAAAGTTTGAACACACCTACTCATTCAAATTTTTGTTTAGTTTTTTAAAAACTATTTTTTACATTGTATAATAATAGTGAAGACATCAAAACTATGAAATAACACATATGGAATCATGTAGTAACCAAAAAAGTGTTAAACAAATGTTCTATATTTTATTTTGTAGATTCTTCAAATAGCCACCCTTTGCCTTGATGACAGCTTTGCACACTCTTGCCATTCTCTCAACCAGCTTCATGAGGTAGTCACCTGGAATGCATTTCAATTTACAGGTGTGCCTTCTTAAAAGTTAATTTGTGGAATTTATTTCCTTCTTAATACGTTTGAGCCAATCAGTTGTGCTGTGACAAGGTAGGGGGGGTATACAGAAGAAAGCCCTATTTGGTAAAAGACCAAGTCCATATTATGTCAAGAACAGCTCAAATAAGCAAAGAGAATACATGATGGTTAAGACATGATGGTCATTCAATAAGGAACATTTCAAGAACTTTTAAAGTTTCTTCAAGTGCAGTCGCAAAAAACATCAAGCGCTATGATGAAACTGGCTCTCATGAGGACCGCCACAGGAATGGAAGACCCTGAGTTACCTCTGCTGCAGAGGATAAGTTCATTAGAGTTACCAGCCTCAGAAATTGCAGCCCAAATAAATGCATCACAGAGTTCAAGTCACAGACACAGCTCAACATCAACTGTTCAAATCAAATCAAATCAAATCAAATTTTATTGGTCACATGCGCCGAATACAACAGGTGCAGACATTACAGTGAAATGCTTACTTACAGCCCTTAACCAACAGTGCATTTATTTTAAACAAAAAAGTAAGAATAAAACAACAACAAAAAAAGTGTTGAGAAAAAAAGAGCAGAAGTAAAATAAAGTGACAGTAGGGAGGCTATATATACAGGGGGGTACCGGTGCAGAGTCAATGTGCGGGGGCACCGGCTAGTTGAGGTAGTTGAGGTAATATGTACATGTGGGTAGAGTTAAAGTGACTATGCATAAATATTTAACAGAGTAGCAGCAGCGTAAAAAGGATGGGGTGGGGGGGCAGTGCAAATAGTCCGGGTAGCCATGATTAGCTGTTCAGGAGTCTTATGGCTTGGGGGTAGAAGCTGTTGAGAAGTCTTTTGGACCTAGACTTGGCACTCCGGTACCGCTTGCCGTGCGGTAGCAGAGAGAACAGTCTATGACTAGGGTGGCTGGAGTCTTTGACAATTTTGAGGGCCTTCCTCTGACACCGCCTGGTATAGAGGTCCTGGATGGCAGGAAGCTTTGCCCCAGTGATGTACTGGGCCGTACGCACTACCCTCTGTAGTGCCTTGCGGTCAGAGGCCAAGCAGTTGCCATACCAGGCGGTGATGCAACCAGATGCAACCTGTTCAGAGGTGACTGTGTGAATCAGGCCTTCATGGTCGAATTGCCTCAAATAAATCACTACTAAAGGACCCCAATAAGAAGAAGATACTTTCTTGGGCCAACAAACACGGGCAATGACATTACACAGGTGGACATTTGTCCTTTGGTCTGGAGTCCAAATTGGAGATTTTTGGTTCCAACCGCTGTGTCTTTGTTAGAAGCGGTGTGGGTGAACAGATGATCTCGGCATGTGTATTTCCCATCGTAAAGCATGGAGGAGGAGGTGTTATGGTGTGGGGGTGCTTTGCTGGTGACACTGTCTGTGATTTATTTAGAATTCAAGGCATACTTAACCAGCATGGCTACCACAGCATTCTGCAGCGATACGCCATCCCATCTGGTTTGGGCATCGTGGAACTATCATTCGTTTTTCAACAGGACAATGACCCAACACACCTCCAGGCTATGTAAGGGCTATTTTACCAAGAAGGAGAGTGATGGAATGCTGCATCAGATGACCTGGCCTCCATAATCACCCGACCTCAACCCAATTGAGATGGTTTGGGATGAGTTGGACGGCAGAGTGAAGGAAAAGCAGCCAACAAGTGCTCAGCATATGTGGGAACTCCTTCAAGACTGTTGGAAAAGCATTCCAGGTGAAGCTGGTTGAGAGAATGCCAAGAGTGTGCAAAGCTGTCATCAAGACAAAGGGTGGCTATTTGAAAAATTTCAAATATAAAATATATTTTCATTTGTTTAACACTTTTTCGGTTACTACATGATTCCATATTTGTTATTTCATAGTTTTGATGTCTTCACTATTATTCTACAATGTAAAACATTGTAAAAATAAAGAAAAAACCTTGAATGAGTAGGTGTGTCCAAACTTTTGACTGGTACTGTATATAAATGAATTAATGTATCATTATTAACAGTAGATAACATCTTTCTAAACACTAATAAATTAATCTTTGTGTGTGTGTGTGTGTCATGTGCGTGTGTCCAGTGTGCGTGTGTGTGTGTGTGTGTGTGTGTCCAGTGTGTGTATGTGTGTGTGTGTGTGTGTCCAGTGTGTGTGTGTGTGTGTGTGTGTGTGTGTGTGTGTGTGTGTCCAGTGTGTGTGTGTGTGTGTGTGTGTGTGTGTGTGTGTGTGTTTGTGTCCAGTGTGTGTGTGTGTCCAGTGTGTGTCCAGTGTGTGTGTGTTCATTGAGTGATACAGGAATACTGACCTCAGAGTCTCCAGTTTACAGTGGGGATTCCCCAGGACAGCAGAGAGCAGCTTCACTCCTGAATCCTTCAGGTCATTGTTACTCAGATCCAGCTCTCTCAGGTGTGAGGGGTTTGACCTCAGAGCTGAGACCAGAGAAGCACAGCCTTTCTCTGTGACTCCACAGCCTGACAGCCTGACAAAGAGATCATCATGATTTCACAAACACACTGTTAATTTAACACCAGTAGTGTAGAAGGACAATGGCAGATGCATTTGGTTTATTCTCTCAAACAACATATAGATTAATCTTCCGTCTCCTAGAATTGTATGGTCATATTGTTATACTAAAGTGAACATCAATGCACTGATTCAGTAAGTTTTTCAATGTAATACTATATATTATATACATATTATAATACGTATATTTCTCTAAACTGAATATTTCTTTCTGATGATTAGTACTTAAATGTAATTTTATGTACTCACAGAGCAGATCTGGAGGCTTTGACCACTGGCAGCAGCCTCAGAAGACCTTCCTCTGATCTGGAGTATTTCTTCAGGTCAAACACATCCAGCTCATTTTCTGAAGTCAGCAACACAAAGACCAGAGCTGACCACTGTGCAGGTGACAGTTTGGCTTCTGAGAGACTTCCTGAGCTCAGGTAGCTTTGGATCTCCTCCACTAGAGAATGGTCATTCAGTTCATTCAGACAGTGGAACAGATTGATGCACCTCTCTGGAGAGGGATTCTCACTGATCTTCTCCTTGATGTACTTGACTGTTTCTTCATGGCTCTGTGAGCTGCTTCTTGTCTTTGTCAGTAGACCTCGTAAGTGCTTCTGATTGGACTCCAGTGAGAGGCCCAGAAGGAAGCGGAGGAACAGGTCCAGTTTTCCTGTCTCACTTTGTAAGGCTTTATCCACAGCACTCTTGTAGACAGTAACTTCAGTAACCTGCGGTTCGGCCATTAGATTCTCATTGTTGTTGATGAATGAGAGGAACACATATACAGCAGCCAGAAACTCCTGAATGCTCAGATGCACGAAGCAGTACACCTTGTCCTGGTACAGCCCACATTCCTCTGTAAAGAGCTGTGTGCACAATCCTGAGTACACTGAGGCTTCATTGACATCAATGCCAGCCTCTTTCAGGTCTTCTTCATCGAAAATCAGATTGCCCTTCACAAGCTGTTGAAAAGCCAGTTTTCCCAGTGACAGAATGATCTCTTTATTCCAGTGTGGACCTGTCTCTTCTTTCCCAAGATACTCTTCATTCTTCTGTTTGGTATGAAACTCCACAAGGTGTGAGTACATCTCAGTCAGAGTCTTGGGCATCTCTTCTCTCTTATGTTTCAACATGTGTTCAAGGACTGGTGCAGAAATCCAACAGAAGACTGGAATGTGGCACATGATGTGGAGGCTCCTTGATGTCTTTATGTGTGAGATGATTCTGCTGGCCAGGTCCTCATCACTGATTCTCTTCCTGAAGTACTCCTCCTTCTGTGGGTCATTGAACCCTCGTACCTCTGTCACCTGGTCAACACACCCTGAAGGGATCGTATTGGCTGCTGCTGGTCGGGTAGTTATCCAGAGAAGAGCAGAGGGAAGCAGATTTCCCTTGATGAGATTTGTCAGCAGAACATCCACTGAGGTTGACTCTGTGACGTCACAACAGATCTTGTTCTCCTGGAAGTCTAGGGGCAGTCGGCACTCATCCAGACCATCAAAGATGAACAGAACTTTGTACTTGTCGTAGTTGGAGATTCTTGATTCTTTGGTTTCGATTGAGAAGTGATTGAGAAGTTCAATCAAAGTGTATTTTTCCTTTTTCATCAAATTCAGGTCCTGAAAAGGGAATGAAAATACAAATTGGACATCCTGATTTGCTTTTCCTTCAGCCCAGTCCAGAATGAACTTCTGCACAGAGACTGTTTTTCCAATGCCAGCGACTCCCTTTGTCAGCACAGTTCTGATAAGTTTGTCTTGTCCAGTTAAGGGTTTGAAGATGTCGTTACATTTGATTGCAGTCTCTGGTCTTGCTTGTTTCCTGGTTGTTGTCTCAATCTGTCTCAGCTCATGTTCATTATTGACCTCTCCTGTTCCACCCTCTGTGATGTAGAGCTCTGTGTAGATCTTATTGAGAAGTGTTGGGTTTCCTTGTTTAGCGACCCCCTCAAATACACGTTGAAACTTCTTCTTTAGATTAGATTTGAGTTCACGTTGAAGAATCACAGCAAGCTCATCTGAATCTAGAAACAACACAGAGGATATTAATATTACATCTGTTTTAATACCTACAGTATTGTAAGACTGTCTTATAAAGTTTAAATTATAATCATTTATTCTCTTGTCTTTATAAATCTGTAAATGTTTTCATAATGCATTACACACTGGTGTGACTGATTTATATCATTATTGGTATTTTTGATGGCATTAATAATGTTCTCTCTCTCTCTCTCCTCTGTCTCTCCTCTTCTCTCTGTCTAAATTAATCACCACAACACATCCCTGCTGCTACTTGATGAGGTCACTAGGTGTTGTGTTAAGGCTGCTACAATATCATTTAGTTACACAGCTACTTTAGCTGTACTTTAGCTACAGCTTTTAAATGTTCTAAAACAGCATTCAACATGAGGCAGACAGCTCTTACTTTTCTCCAGTGTGTCAGCAAGCTCCTTCTGGTTCATTTTCCTCAGGACGTGCAGTGTGATCTTCAGAGCCCCCTCTCTGGCACTGCTCTCCTGCTTCTCATCTTCAGCGTCCACCACTTCCTTATCCTGCTTCTGACTCTCAAAGCCTTCTGGGAGTTCTGGACTAAGAATCCTCTTGAACATCTTCAGCTCGTTCTTCACAAATGTCATAATATTCTCTTCAAGCAACTGAAATAAATAAAGTCAATAAGTTAAGCAAGAGACAAAATGCTTTCTCATTAACACATTAATTAATGATTGACAGATCAACTTTACTTGAGGTAAACAAAAACAAATGTACATAACAGGACCACATACACTGAATATGGAGGCCAGGTCTGTTTGATGTCTCTGGGAAGACTGACCACTGAGAATCTCTGACTCTGATCTCTCCTGTTGGTTTCTGTAGAAAAAACATGAGATTACATCTCATCCAGGGAGTGCACACACACAAACACACACACACACACACACACACACACACACACACACACACACACACACACACACACACACACACACACACACACAGGGAATGTTGTGTTAGTTTAATATTGTTTCAGGACTATGAAAATGGAAAAAAAGGGTTAGCCTATGGATTATGAAAATAATAAAAATAAATGGGAAAATGGGAGAGGAGAAATGACTAGAGACAGTGTTGTTTAACTCACTGACCATGACCCATGAGTTATTCTTACCTTTGTTCACTAGAAAAGTGTCCCTCTCTAAACATTATAGGTTGAACCATAGACCAGTCACTCTTCATGGACACACAGCTGGGTACAGGGGAGGCTGGTCTCTCCTGCTTGATTGGGCTTCAACACAACAGAGACAAACATTACGTCTCTCATCTACTCTGAGCTCAGATGGGGAAACAAGAGTTTCATTCCAAAACGCTATATATCCATTTTCAGAAATGTTGGTAAATTAGCTTTTATTGTTTAAAGAAATGATGAAAGAGATTGGTGTGTTTTTTCACTATCTAATCATGGCATGGGGTTGTTCAATGACAGACATGTATTTGTTTAAAATCGATCACTTGATGGTTTCATTTCAGAGACAAATAATCATGTTTTTTTGCATAATGCTACATATCTGCCTCACTCTCAGAGAAATAAGTAGTACTGCTAGGTTTTACACAGTAATAATATATATATCTGTCTCACTCTCAGAGAAATAAGTAGGACTGCAAGGTTTTACACAGTAATAATATATCTGCCTCACTCTCAGAGAAATAAGTAGTACTGCTAGGTTTTACACAGTAATAATATATATCTTCCTCACTCTCAAAGAAATAAGTAGTACTGCTAGGTTTTACACAGTCAAATGTGACCGACCAGCTCGATTTGATCTTATGTAGCAAAATTTGAAATGTTTATTTTTTTCCATTGGATAAAAGTAGAGACTCAGCTAGAAAAAGGTATATCATACACTACAGTTTAGGAACAATGGGAAAGTAATTCTGCTTTGAAAGATGATAAACTTGTAACCTCAATTTTGAGAAAATGGTCTTTGAATGTTTTGGTTCACCTACTGGAGAGCTCTTCTTTATCTACAGTGGTGTTACTTTGGCAGATAATGTCACCCATCTAAATAAATAGTATATATATATATAGTTAACTAAATGTATGGTGTTTTTGCTTTATGTCAGTTTCATTGTTTGTTATGCTATAAATGGTTATTTTATGGTTGTAAGTGGTAAAATTAACTAATTAATTAATTACTACTTTAGTAAGGATATACTTTATTCAGTACTACTGCAGTTACTAAATAATTCCAATAGATGGCAGCATAAGACCATGAATGACATTTCAGAAGGTTAGTTTAGTTTTCTCCCTGGATACACCACCACTCCCCCTCACAGGAAAACTCCTGCACACGCTTTTTACTGTCCCTTTCCACACTGCTAACGAGGAACGACTGAAAAAGCATTTAACAGATTACTGTGAAATAATATAATGATGATTCATGTTTATTATTAGCTGTTTTTATGCTCATGTTTTGAAATTATACTTCATTACTATAACGATTATCAATAAGCCTGATCATTAATTTAGTCACCTCTGTTTGACAAAAACGTATTTTCCTGGTACATTCATTGTCAGATTCATCAACCAGCAGCGAGCACTCTGCCTTCTAGCACAAGCGAGGGGCATGTTGAGGTACATTTGCTAACCGCGAGGGTTGCATGATGTAATTTATTGGTGGGCTGGAAGACGCAGTCTTGTCTTTTCTATTCCGAGGTTGTTTAATCGCAATATTAGATATTTAAAAATGCATGTATACTAGGGTTGAGGTTGGAGCATGTGACTAGTGATTATTTACCCGGGGTTCAACACCTGCTATAGTCACTATTTAATTGCTCTTCCAAAAGCATCACAGGCCTAATACGAGATATATAGCTAACTAAAGTAATGAGTGACCATTTCAGAAAATCATGGGACATATAGTATTTGGTTGCATGCTATTTTATGTCAATCATATTGCTGCTTGTAGCCTATAACTGATGCTTCGTGGTCTTTTGCCACCATCTATTGGAAATATTTAGCTATTAAAAGTTATTAATTCACGTACAGACATTGGTGAGGCAGCTCAGAAATAAAGTGTATTAGATCAGTCTCAAACCTGCCCCACGCCAATTGCTGGATCTTCACACAGAGGTTACTAGGTCACCCAATTCAAACCACATTTGAAAAATAAAACAAATGTGTCTTATTTATCAAGTGTTCTGTCTTGCAATTATACATATAATAAAATAACAACAAAATAATTAAAACACTATTTAATACTATAATTGTATTTACTAAGATAATATTATTACTAAAATAGTTTCTAAAAGTGTTCTAGGCTACCATACCCTAGAATTAGGGGTTAGGGTTACGGCTAAAATAGGTTATAAGTAGGGTAAGAGTTTCTGTATAGCACTTTGTGACATCTGCTGGTGTAAAAAGGGCTTTATAAATACATGTGATTGATTGTTAGGTTTAGGGTTTTATGGCAAAAAACTGTATGGGTTTATAGCACTCTTGCGCCTCCCTTTGGCCATATGTGGGTACTAAATAACTAATTCATGACATTTTTTACATTTACATTTTACATATTTAGCAGACGGTCTTATCCAGAGCGACTTACAGTTATTGAGTGCATGCATTTTCATACTGGCCCCCTGTGGGAAACGAACCCACAACCCTGGCGTTGCAAGCACCATGCTGTACCAACTGAGCTATATGACACTTGTTATGCTCATAATCTGAGGTAGCAACTGTGTCAGATCTACAAATCCATTAGCTAGACCACCCAATTAGACAACAATCACCCCATTATACCCATTTGGTTTGCAACTCAGTGAACCTGCGCAGCATTCGCTCAATTTGATGCCTATGAACGAAGATTTCGATGCATATCAAATTACCCAGCAGCCATTTAGAAACAACAAGTCATCAGAAAAATTGTTATTTCTTAATAAAAAAATGTATTCTGGCTGTTTAAATCTGCCACATCTTGAAAAAGAGGACAGGGACATGCGTTTTGTTTAGATTGTACACTTTTTTCTTAAAACAAATATGTTTAACCATGACCAGAAAATGTTTAACGTTTGATGGCTTTGCGCCAGACAACACCTCTTAGACTGTGGCTCACCACAACATGTACTCAGGTTAACATTGAGCGAGCTCGCCAAGTAGCCGTAACCTTGTTAATAATAAGTAACTTGAGGTAAACCTACAGGGTTAACGCTCACCAAGTATCCATAACCTTGTTAATAATAAGTTACCTGAGGTAAACCTACAGTAGAACTAATAGGAGCTGGCAGGGTGAAAAATGCCCAAACATAAGGCCTGTTTTTTCGCGATTACTTCATAACCAGGGACAGAAGGTAATATTATGAAACTGGGCTCCATGGCGGATGCAATGAACTAATTTTATCAGAAATAAACGTTGTAAAAAATGTAACTTGAGGCGCCCCGAAAATAATATTCAAAAAGTTCAGTCCTTGGACACAGAGGGGTTAAACACTAACGTTACCGTCCATCTAGTGAAGAGGAGAACCGGACAGAGGGATGGTAGGTAGCCAGCATCCGTCAAAGAGAGAGGGAGAAGCCCTCCACCGTATTTAACAGGTGGAAGAAACAACCCGGGAGCTCCATCGGTCCACAAGAAAAGCAGGCAGCCGGTGATGATGTAGTGGTAGCTAGCTTAGCTAGCTGTACCGACTAGCTTGGCTAGCTAGCAGGTCGTTCGTCTGTCCCTCGAGGATGATGACGAATCCGGTGAACCACACAATTCAACAAGACTAGCGAGTGAAAAGGATCTGGCTACACTCATACTGTCACTGACCATTACGCAAAAAAGCTAATTGAACAATAAACTTCGGCGTCTCAACACTGTAACGAACTCCATCGTTGTTCCCCAACATCACCTCAGACCACTCTGCGCGTAACTGAACAATATGCTTGGCGCCAAACCGTACGTGGACGCGGGCAGTTCTGTACGGGGACGCGGACAGTTCTGTACGGGGACGCGGACAGTTCCAGAACGCGGACATGAGCAGTGCAACAAAATACATTTACATTTACATTTTAATCACTTAGCAGACGCTCTTATCCAGAGCGACTTACAGTTAGTGAGTGCATACATAACCCAGTCTTTACACTGGCTTACATTAGTAATATTCATTTATTTATTTTTATATGTAAAACAAACATTCAACGTTTTTTTATAACAATATTTTGAGATCTGGGCCCATATCCACAAAGTGTCTCAGAGTAGAACATTGGTCGTATAATTGCTGAGAATAAAGACATTTTACACTTATGGGTATAAATTAAAGCTATGCATGAAGCCTCTAGTCCCACCTAGTTGGCAGATATTTAGGACACCTCATGAGCTGTCCTAACCAGTTAAGAGTTAACAGCAGGTGTCTTGATAATACTATAGAATAATGCAGTGAGTCAGTGGTTCCTGCACCACATGTAATTGCTTTGGAGTAGTTTAAATAATGTTTCTATATTTCTATATGATCAATCCATAAATAATATAGACCTACATGCAACCGTATGTCTTGTGCTTTTGGCAATGATTTCTGTATAATAATTATGTATAAGTGATACCAAAATGTCTGCATAGCATGTTGTCTTCAGTTTGGCAGATTAACTCATGCTTATTTCTGAAGATAAACTCAGGATTTCGCCCAGAGGCTAAGGAGTTGGAGCTGTGGCAGGAGTTGGACCTATGGCAGAAAGGTGGCTGGTTCGAATCCCGGGCCGGGCGCTGGAAAAAACGGGCGGGCTTGATCTGACCACTGGAGGGCTGCTGGGTTCATATCCTCAAAACAATCACCTTTCGTTCCAAAAATATATCTAACTTTTAGTGGTTCCATATATTAAGCAAGTGATAGAATTCTTTTTGGTTCTATAAGGAACCTTATTTTCTAAGTGTATATTAAACAAGTTTTTCTTTTGATTATTTAATTACCTACATCTTGTTTTTTCATGTTATCCCTTTGGAGCGCAACATCACGTTGTTAAAAAATAATCCTAAATTGGCCATGGCTATAAATTGGGCAATTGAAGGCATCTAGGGCGAAATATGTGTTCGATGAAAATGAACATTGTATGCAACGTTGTAGGCAACATTTTTGACAAGGGACTTGATGCCTACTATGCCAAAGCTATTTAGAGTTGTTAAACGGGTGTGAAGAGTGTGTTGGTATAACGGTAATATTGTGAAAATTTCGCTTGTAACAACCATCAGAATTGGTTAAAAGAATATGCATTCCATTATATTAGGCAATAATGAAGAGTAGGCAAAGTGGTTGTGTCGTATTAAAATTCTATCAAATGTTTTATATTGCAACGAGTCCAGTCAGGGTGCTGCAGAACCCCTGCAGTACCTCCACTGACCCCAGATTTAGAACTCCTGATTTAGCAGATGCTTTTATCCAGAGCGATTTACAGTAAGTGCATTCATCTTAAAATAGCTATTTATTTTGTAAATAAACGTGATAAATTCTTCATAAAATTGTCATATCACCTTTTAGCTTTGGTGTCATGTTCCCCAGAGAGACTCATTTTAGAGGCAGGGCCCCCCTCCTCTCTCTCCCCAGAGAGACTCATTTTAGAGGCAGGGCCCCCCTCCTCTCTCTCCACAGAGAGACTCATTTTAGAGGCAGGGCCCCCCTCCTCTCTCTCCCCAGAGAGACGCATTTTAGAGGCAGGGCCCCCCTCCTCTCTCTCCCCAGAGAGACTCATTTTAGAGGCAGGGACCCCTAAACAGAGATGCAGCATGTTGGTTGTGGTGAACACAGTGACAACTCATTCTAGAATGTCCATTGTTCTCTTTTACTCATGATCTCTTAGAAATAAAACATTTACTAACAGACACATCCAAACAGTCAGGTGATTTAATTTAATCACATGAACATTGTTACGTTCCCCAACAAGAAATAAAACATTGTCTCTCAAACAGAAGAAGGAACTCACAAAGAGTCACTAACAACAACCAAAACGAAACAGGTGGTTTTAGGAGGGGTTCTGAAAGACACTCATGGGGGTGTCCACTAGTGATGGGAAACAGAGGCTTTCTGAACGCTTTGGGGCTTTCACCAAATTATGCCGAAAACGGAATGGATAGATTTGAGTACTAATAAACAACATTTAGTTATGTTACAATCAAAACATTTACAAAAAACTGAACAGCCTATGCTTATAGAAAATCATCATTTAAAAGTCATTAAAAAGTTAGAAATACAATGTAGCCAGTTTTCAAAGAAAACTATAAAAACTAAAACTATACAGGTATTTGATTCTGTGCCTCCACAAGACAAGACACTCACTCACTGTTCCCAAGGCAGAGGCACCTGTCAGGTGAGAAATGGAGGAGAATATCTAGACTAAGACTGTTAGTAGTGTCCAGCAGAGGACATGGAGGAGAATATCTAGACTAAGACTGTTAGTAGTGTCCAGCAGAGGACATGGAGGAGAATATCTAGACTAAGACTGTTAGTAGTGTCCAGCAGAGGACATGGAGGAGAATATCTAGACTAAGACTGTTAGTAGTGTCCAGCAGAGGACATGGAGGAGAATATCTAGACTAAGACTGTTAGTAGTGTCCAGCAGAGGACATGGAGGAGAATATCTAGACTAAGACTGTTAGTAGTGTCCAGCAGAGGACATGGAGGAGAATATCTAGACTAAGACTGTTAGTAGTGTCCAGTGTCCAGCAGAGGACATGGAGGAGTATATCTAGACTAAGACTGTTAGTAGTGTCCAGCAGAGGTAAATGTTTTGGAAGCCACAGCGGGATCCATTGACTTAGGGGTCAAACAAAGCTTTTTATGTCATTTGTATGTCTTTACCCTGAGCTATCTTTCCACCTGCTAAGGTGAAATATCTAGACTGAACAAAAAAATAAACGCAACATGCAACAATTTCAACGATTTTACTGAGTTACAGTTCATATAGGGAAATCAGTCAATTGAAATAAATTCATTAGGCCCTAATCTATGGATTTCACATGACTGGGCAGGGGCGCAGCCATGGGTGGGCCTGGGAGGGCATAGGCCCACCCACTTGGGAGCCAGGCCCACCCACTGTGGAGCCAGGCCCAGCCAATCAGAATGAGGTTTTCCCCACAAAAGGGCTTTATTACAGACAGAAATACTCCTCAGTTTCATCAACTGTCCGGGTGGCTGGTCTCAGACGATCCCGTAGTTCCGTAGTTCCAGATGTGGAGTTCCTGGGCTGGCGTGGTTACACGTGGTCTGCGGTTGTGAGGCCGGTTGGACGTACTGCCAAATTTTCTAAAACAACGTTGGAGGCAGCTAATGGTAGATAAATGAACATTCAATTCTCTGATATGTTGTGTCGAATCAGTAGTGCTTTGAAAACTGCAATGTCGCATCGGAGCTCCAGTATTAATCGACCAATCCCTAGTGTCCACTGAATGTTGACTAGCAACAAGAAAGTGGTACCTAAAATACACCCACCATGAGTGCCCATTGAAGTGGCTCCAGACGAGGACATCTGAAATAAAAACCCTCCAACTTACAATATGGAGTAAAAAACAAGTGGAGCAAACCAAACCAAACCAGACCAAACCAGACCAAACCAGACCAAACCAGACCAGACCAGACCAAACCAGACCAAACCACACCAAACCAGAACACACCAAACCACACCAGACCAGATCAAACCAGACCAAACCAGACCAAACCAAACCAGACCACACCAGACCACACCAAACCAGAACAAACCAAACCACACCAGACCAAAACAGACCAAACCAAACCACACCAGACCAAACCAGACCAAACCAGACCAAAATAGACCAAACCAAACCACACCAGACCAAACCAAACCAGACCAAACCAGGCCAAACCAGACCAAACCAGACCAAACCAGACCAAACCAAACCAGACCAAACCAGACCAAACCAGACCAAACCAGACCACACAAAACCAGACCAAACCAGACCAAACCAGACCAAACAAAACCAGACAAACCAGACCAAACCAGACCACACCAAACCAGACCAAACCAGACCAAACCAAACCAAACCAAACCAAACCAAACCAGACCAATCCACACCAAACCAGACCAAACCAAACCAGACCAAACCAGACCAAACCAGACCACACCAAACCAGACCAAACCAGACCAAACCAAATCAAACCAAACCAAACCAAACCAAACCCTGGGAGATACAAGACAGAAAGACTTTGTTCATCAACTTAAAGAAGCAGAGCTACAAAGAGGTGCCAGTCTTCTAACATATCTAAGGCCAACCAGAACACTGGACCAGCTGCTCTTCAATATCACATAACAGATGGAACCCTTCTGACTAAAGAGATGACAAGCCAGCACAGGCATAAGCATACTGTCTATTGAGGTAGCGGCAAGAGGTGCGGCCAACGTGCTAACGTCCAACCTCAAAATATAAATGGAAATACCAAAGCCTGTAACAACATGTAGTCGTGACTGATATCTTTCACCTCATCTCCCTGTTACTGTTTGTTAAGGTAGTTATAGACAGTGCAGCAACACAAGGCCACATTCCTCTCAGCCCTTCCACTCTCTTAGGCTAATGTGTATTTATTAAAAGTAGACTATTTCTTTCAATCTGTTCTTTTCTAAACGTATCTGAGATGTAGACAGAAGGGCTAAAACGGGCATGATAAATCTGAGGGGAAATCATTAATCCATTCAGAAAGTATTTTTGCAACAAGTAGGAGATTTATATTATGTAAAGTAGGCTAGGTTATAATATATAATAGTGGTTTGTTAGTGATATGCAGATGGAGGTCTATACCTCAGCTATAGCCTACATATCCTAGATGACCAGCCTAAACCTGTTCAGATCAGTTCCCATAACGTTACAGGCCTACCAGTAGCAGGACAGAGCATGTAGCCTAGGCATGAGCAATATGTGTATGTGTTATTTCATAGTTTTGATGTCTTCACTATTATTCTACAATGTAGAAAACAGTAAAAAATAAAGAAAAATCCTGGAATGAGTAGGTGTGTCCAAACTTTTGACTGGTACTGTACTTCAGATGTAGCCTACATATCCTAGATGACCAGCCTAAACCGGTTCATATCAGTTCACATAGGCTATCAGTAGCAGGATTGATCACCTACAAATCGGTTTTAAGTCCAAATAACAGGGCATGTAGCCTAGGCCAAATATTTTCACAACATTTCCTAAAGAGACCACCTGGGCCCGGTTTCCCTAAAGCACCTGAAGGCTAAGTTAATCGTTAGAACCTTTGTAGGAGTATTGTTAAATCTCCAAGCTGTTTCCCAAAACCATTGTTTCTTTATTTTTACTATTTTCTACATTGTAGAATAATAGTGAAGACATCAAAACTATGAAATAACACATATGGAATCATGTAGTAACCAAAAAAGTGTTAAACAAATCAAAATATATGTTATATTTGAGTTTCTTTAAATAGCCACGCTTTGCCTTGATGACAGCTTTGCACACTCTTGGCATTCTCTCAACCAGCTTCACCTGGAATGCTTTTCCAACAGTCTTGAAGGAGTTCCCACATATGCTGAGCACTTGTTGGCTGCTTTTCCTTCACTCTGCGGTCCGACTCATCCCAAACCATCTCAATTCGGTTGAGGTCGGGTGATTATGGAGGCCAGGTCATTTGATGCAGCACTCAATCACTCTCCTTCTTGGTAAAATAGCCCTTACACAGCCTGGAGGTGTGTAGGGTAATTGTCCTGCTGAAAAACCAATGATAGTCCCACTTAGCCCAAACCGATGGGATGGCGTATAGCTGCAGAATGCTGTGGAAGCCATGCTGGTTAAGAGTGCCTTGAATTCTAAATAAATCACAGACAGTGTCACCAGCAAAGCACCACCACACCATAACACCTCCTCCTCCATGCTTTACTGTGGGAAATACACATGCGGAGACCCACACCGCGTCTCACAAAGACACAGCGGTTGGAACCATAAATCTCAAATTTGGACTCCAGACCAAAGAACAAATGTACACCGGTGTAATGTCCATTGCTCGTGTTTCTTGGCCCAAGCAAGTCTCTTCTTCTTATTGGTGTACTTTAGTAGTGATTTCTTTGCAGCAATTCGACCATGAAGGCCTGATTCACACAGTCCCCTCTGAACAGTTGATGTTGAGATGTGTCTGTGACTTGAACTCTGTGAAGCATTTATTTGGGCTGTAATTTCTGAGGCTGGTAACTCTAATGAACGTATCCTCTGCAGCAGAGGTAACTCAGGGTCTTCCATTCCTGTGGTGGTCCTAATGAGAGCCAGTTTCATCATAGCGCTTGATGGTTTTTGCGACTGCACTTGAAGAAACTTTCAAAGTTGTTGAAATGTTCCGTATTGACTGACCTTCATGACTTAAAATAATGATGGACTGTCATTTCTTTTTGCTTTTTTGAGCTGTTCTTGCTATAATATGGACTTGGTCTTTTACCAAATAGGGTTATCTTCTGTATACCCCCCTACCTTGTCACAACACAACTGATTGGCTCAAATGCATTAAGAAGGAAAGACATTCCACAAATTAACTTTTAAGAAGGCACACCTGTTAATTTAAATGCATTCCAGGTGACTACCTCATGAAGCTGGTTGAGAGAATGCCAAGAGTGTGCAAAGCTGTCATCAAGGCAAAGGGTGGCTATTTGAAGAATCTCAAATATAAAATATATTTTGATTTGTTTAACACTTTTTTGGTTACTACATGATTCCATATGTGTTATTTCAAAATATTGATGTCTTCACTATTATTCTACAATGTAAAAATTAGTAAAAATAAAGAAAAACCCTTGAATGAGTAGGTGTGTCCAAACGATGTCGGGAAGATTATGATATCAATAGTGTAGCAAACAGCGGGCAGGGCGGTAAAGCCAGGTCGCTGGCGAAAAAAGGCAAACACCCTACGCATCTCAGAAATGGGAATTATAACCTGACTCACACTGTCCCCTACAAAAGTCCCGTGCTTCGACTACTCAGACCCCTCACATGTCCGGGCCATAAATTCTGATGGCCTCACAGACACCATACCACTTCTGACACCAATGTAGCGAACAGCGGGGCAGGGAAGCGAACCCAGGTTGCATGTGTAAAAGGCAAACAACCTACGCATCGCGCCGTTGGTGCCAATTGGGTTACTTGGTTGGAATTGTGACGTGGCTCATTTAGCGAGGATCACTACAATATAGTAGAACTATGATACAATTACATTTATCATATCAAATGTTAAATGTAGAACTATAATATATGAATATATTGAATTTGACTTGCCCACATTCAGTTAGCTCCATTTCGTATGATTAAACTGACACGTACCTGTCTCAGTAGAAGTCGACTGTTAGGTCTGAGTGTTTTACTTCCATTCACTGTACTAAAATTACACCAGACATTACATTTCTCTACCACTTTATAATAATCCCTGGAAAGATTCTCACCTTGTAGCCTGAATTCACAACCAGAACATGTCAAGTCATTGAGATATTTTCAGTTCTGCTGAGAGAGCACCTTCCTGATGACTAGCGCTCTGTATATTCTAATGGGTGAAGTCTGATCTGGAATGTGAAGCTAACTGAAATGTAGATAAGCTTTGAAAAAACAGTATATCTAGCTTGCATCATAGTACACCCCTCAGGCTACATACAAGTTTCAGCATGAGGCAGGCATCAACAGCCATTAGTTTACACCGCAGCCAACAGTTTTAAAATGTCATTTAGCA
>NW_028166172.1:57500-135000 GCF_964263955.1 Coregonus lavaretus | reverse complement strand
CTACTCTGGAACACTCTCTACTCTGGAACACTCTCTAGTCTGGAACACTCTCTACCATGGAACACTCTCTACTCTGGAACACTCTCTACTCTGGAACACTCTCTACTCTGAAACACTCTCTCACTCTGGAACACTGTCTACTCTGGAACACTCTCTAGTCTGGAACACTCTCTACTCTGGAACACTATCTCACTCTGGAACACTCTATACTCTGGAACACTCTCTACTCTGGAACACTCTCTACTCTGGAACACTCTCTACCATGGAACACTCTCTACTCTGGAACCCTCTCTACTCTGGAACACTCTCTACTCTGGAACACTCTCTACCATGGAACACTCTCTACTCTGAAACACTGTCTACTCTGGAACACTCTCTAGTCTGGAACACTCTCTACTCTGGAACACTCTCTACTCTGGAACACTCTCTACTCTGGAACACTCTCTACTCTGGAACACTCTCTAGTCTGGAACACTCTCTACCATGGAACACTCTCTACTCTGGAACACTCTCTACTCTGGAACACTCTCTACTCTGAAACACTCTCTCACTCTGGAACACTGTCTACTCTGGAACACTCTCTAGTCTGGAACACTCTCTACTCTGGAACACTATCTCACTCTGGAACACTCTATACTCTGGAACACTCTCTACTC
The DNA here is from genome assembly GCF_964263955.1 of Coregonus lavaretus. Taxonomy (NCBI): domain Eukaryota; kingdom Metazoa; phylum Chordata; class Actinopteri; order Salmoniformes; family Salmonidae; genus Coregonus; species Coregonus lavaretus. Next base: position 134,344 of record NW_028166172.1, on the reverse strand, counting down.
TGGAACACTCTCTACTCTGGAACACTCTCTACCATGGAACACTCTCTACTCTGGAACCCTCTCTACTCTGGAACACTCTCTACTCTGGAACACTCTCTACCATGGAACACTCTCTACTCTGAAACACTGTCTACTCTGGAACACTCTCTAGTCTGGAACACTCTCTACTCTGGAACACTCTCTACTCTGGAACACTCTCTACTCTGGAACACTCTCTACTCTGGAACACTCTGTACTCTGGAACACTCTCTAGTCTGGAACACTCTCTACCATGGAACACTCTCTACTCTGGAACACTCTCTACTCTGGAACACTCTCTACACTGGAACACTCTCTACTCTGGAACACTCTCTACTCTGGAACACTCTCTACTCTGAAACACTCTCTACTCTGAAACACTCTCTCACTCTGGAACACTGTCTACTCTGGAACACTCTCTAGTCTGGAACACTCTCTACTCTGGAACACTCTCTCACTCTGGAACACTCTCTACTCTGGAACACTCTCTACTCTGGAACACTCTCTACTCTGGAACACTCTCTACCATGGAACACTCTCTACTCTGGAACACTCTCTACTCTGGAACACTCTCTACTCTGGAACACTCTCTACCATGGAACACTCTCTACTCTGAAACACTGTCTACCCTGGAACACTCTCTACTCTGGAACACTCTCTACTCTGGAACACTCTCTACTCTGGAACACTCTCTACTCTGGAACACTCTCTACCATGGAACACTCTCTACTCTGGAACACTCTCTACTCTGGAACACTCTCTAGTCTGGAACACTCTCTACTCTGGAACACTCTCTACTCTGGAACACTCTCTACTCTGGAACACTCTCTACTCTGGAACACTCTCTACCATGGAACACTCTCTACTCTGGAACACTCTCTACTCTGGAACACTCTCTACTCTGGAACAATCTCTAGTCTGGAACACTCTCTACTCTGGAACACTCTACTCTGGAACACTCTCTACTCTGGAACACTCTCTACCATGGAACACTGTCTACTCTGGAACACTGTCTACTCTGGAACACTCTCTACTCTGGAACACTCTCTACTCTGGAACACTCTCTACTCTGGAACACTCTCTACTCTGGAACACTCTCTTCTCTGGAACATTCTCTCACTCTGGAACACACTCTACTCTGGAACACTCTCTAGTCTGGAACACTCTCTACTCTGGAACACTCTCTACTCTGGAACAATCTCTACTCTGGAACACTCTCTCACTCTGGAACACTCTCTACTCTGGAACACTCTCTACTCTGGAACACTCTCTACCATGGAACATTCTCTACTCTGGAACACTCTCTACTCTGGAACACTCTCTACTCTGGAACACTCTCTAGTCTGGAACACTCTCTACTCTGGAACACTCTCTACTCTGGAACACTCTCTACTCTGGAACACTCTCCACTCTGGAACACTCTCTACCCTGGAACACTCTCTACCCTGGAATACTAACTACCATGGAACACTCTCTACTCTGGAACACTTTCTACTCTGGAACACTCTCTAGTCTGGAACACTCTCTCACTCTGGAACACTCTCTACTCTGGAACACTCTCTACTCTGGAACACTCTCTACTCTGGAACACTCTCTACTCTGGAACACTCTCTACTCTGGAACACTCTCTACTCTGAAACACTCTCTACTCTGAAACACTCTCTCACTCTGGAACACTGTCTACTCTGGAACACTCTCTAGTCTGGAACACTCTCTACTCTGGAACACTATCTCACTCCGGAACACTCTCTACCATGGAACACTCTCTACTCTGGAACACTCTCTACCCTGGAACACTCTCTACCCTGGAATACTCTCTACCATGGAACACTCTCTACTCTGGAACACTTTCTACTCTGGAACACTCTCTAGTCTGGAACACTCTCTCACTCTGGAACACTCTCTACTCTGGAACACTCTCTACTCTGGAACACTCTCTACTCTGGAACACTCTCTACTCTGGAACACTCTCTACTCTGGAACACTCTCTACTCTGGAACACTCTCTACTCTGAAACACTCTCTACTCTGAAACACTCTCTCACTCTGGAACACTGTCTACTCTGGAACACTATCTAGTCTGGAACACTCTCTACTCTGGAACACTCTCTACTCTGGAACACTCTCTACTCTGGAACACTCTCTACCATGGAACATTCTCTACTCTGGAACACTCTCTACTCTGGAACACTCTCTACTCTGGAACACTCTCTACCATGGAACACTCTCTACTCTGAAACACTGTCTACTCTGGAACACTCTCTAGTCTGGAACACTCTCTACTCTGGAACACTCTCTACTCTGGAACACTCTCTACTCTGGAACACTCTCTACTCTGGAACACTCTCTACTCTGGAACACTCTCTAGTCTGGAACACTCTCTACCATGGAACACTCTCTACTCTGGAATACTCTCTACTCTGGAACACTCTCTACTCTGAAACACTCTCTCACTCTGGAACACTGTCTACTCTGGAACACTCTCTAGTCTGGAACACTCTCTACTCTGGAACACTATCTCACTCTGGAACACTCTATACTCTGGAACACTCTCTACTCTGGAACACTCTCTACTCTGGAACACTCTCTACCATGGAACACTCTCTACTCTGGAACCCTCTCTACTCTGGAACACTCTCTACTCTGGAACACTCTCTACCATGGAACACTCTCTACTCTGAAACACTGTCTACTCTGGAACACTCTCTAGTCTGGAACACTCTCTACTCTGGAACACTCTCTCACTCTGGAACACTCTCTACTCTTGAACACTCTCTACTCTGGAACACTCTCTACCATGGAACATTCTCTACTCTGGAACACTCTCTACTCTGGAACACTCTCTACTCTGGAACACGCTCTACTCTGGAACACTCTCTAGTCTGGAACACTCTCTACTCTGGAACACTCTCTACTCTGGAACACTCTCTACTCTGGAACATTCTCTACTCTGGAACACTCTCTCACTCTGGAACACTCTCTACTCTGGAACACTCTCTAGTCTGGAACACTCTCTACTCTGGAACACTCTCTACTCTGGAACACTCTCTCACTCTGGAACACTCTCTACTCTGGAACACTCTCTACTCTGGAACACTCTCTACCATGGAACATTCTCTACTCTGGAACACTCTCTACTCTGGAATACTCTCTACTCTGGAACACTCTCTACTCTGGAACACTCTCTAGTCTGGAACACTCTCTCACTCTGGAACACTCTCTACTCTGGAAAACTCTCTACTCTGGAACATTCTCTTCTCTGGAACACTGTCTACTCTGGAACACTCTCTCACTCTGGAACACTCTCTACTCTGGAACACTCTCTACTCTGGAACACTCTCTACTCTGGAACACGCTCTACTCTGGAACACTCTTTACCATGGAACACTCTCTACCATGGAATACTCTCTACTCTGGAACACTGTCTACTCTGGAACACTCTCTGCTCTGGAACACTCTCTACTCTGGAACACTCTCTACTCTGGAACACTATCTCTCTGGAACACTCTCTACTCTGGAACACTCTCTACTCTGGAACACTCTCTACTCTGGAACAATCCCTACTCTGGAACACTCTCTACTCTGGAACACACTCTCTCTCTGGAACAATCTCTACTCTGGAACACTCTCTACTCTGGAACACTCTCTCTCTCTGGAACAATCTCTACTCTGGAACACTCTCTGCTATGGAACACTCTCTGCTCTGGAACACTCTCTACTCTGGAACACTGTCTACCATGGAACACTCTCTGCTCTGGAACACTGTCTACCATGGAACACTCTCTGCTCTGGAACACTGTCTACCATGGAACACTCTCTCACTCTGGAACACTCTCTACTCTGGAACACTCTCTACTCTGGAACACTCTCTACTCTGGAACAATCCCTACTCTGGAACACTCTCTACTCTGGAACACACTCTCTCTCTGGAACAATCTCTACTCTTGAACACTCTCTACTCTGGAACACTCTCTCTCTCTCTGGAACAATCTCTACTCTGGAACACTCTCTGCTATGGAACACTCTCTGCTCTGGAACACTCTCTACTCTGGAACACTGTCTACCATGGAACACTCTCTGCTCTGGAACACTGTCTACCATGGAACACTCTCTCACTCTGGAACACTCTCTACTCTGGAACACTCTCTCACTCTGGAACACTCTCTACTCTGGAACACTCTACTCTGGAACACTCTCTACTCTGGAACACTCTCTACTCTGGAACACTCTCTACTCTGGAACACTCTCTACTCTGAAACACTCTCTAATCTGTAACACTCTCTACCCTGGAACACTCTCTAATCTGTAACACTCTCTACTCTGGAACACTCTCTACTCTGGAACACTCTCTACTCTGGAACACTCTCTACTCTGGAACACTCTCTCACTCTGGAACCCTCTCTACTCTGGAACACTCTCTACTCTGGAACACTCTCTACCATGGAACACTCTCTACTCTGAAACACTGTCTACTCTGGAACACTCTCTAGTCTGGAACACTCTCTACTCTGGAACACTCTCTACTCTGGAACACTCTCTACTCTGGAACACTCTCTACTCTGGAACACTCTGTACTCTGGAACACTCTCTAGTCTGGAACACTCTCTACCATGGAACACTCTCTACTCTGGAACACTCTCTACTCTGGAACACTCTCTACACTGGAACACTCTCTACTCTGGAACACTCTCTACTCTGGAACACTCTCTACTCTGGAACACTCTCTACTCTGAAACACTCTCTACTCTGAAACACTCTCTCACTCTGGAACACTGTCTACTCTGGAACACTCTCTAGTCTGGAACACTCTCTACTCTGGAACACTCTCTCACTCTGGAACACTCTCTACTCTGGAACACTCTCTACTCTGGAACACTCTCTACTCTGGAACACTCTCTACCATGGAACACTCTCTACTCTGGAACACTCTCTACTCTGGAACACTCTCTACTCTGGAACACTCTCTACCATGGAACACTCTCTACTCTGAAACACTGTCTACCCTGGAACACTCTCTACTCTGGAACACTCTCTACTCTGGAACACTCTCTACTCTGGAACACTCTCTACTCTGGAACACTCTCTACCATGGAACACTCTCTACTCTGGAACACTCTCTACTCTGGAACACTCTCTAGTCTGGAACACTCTCTACTCTGGAACACTCTCTACTCTGGAACACTCTCTACTCTGGAACACTCTCTACCATGGAACACTCTCTACTCTGGAACACTCTCTACTCTTGAACACTCTCTACTCTGGAACAATCTCTAGTCTGGAACACTCTCTACTCTGGAACACTCTACTCTGGAACACTCTCTACTCTGGAACACTCTCTACCATGGAACACTGTCTACTCTGGAACACTGTCTACTCTGGAACACTCTCTACTCTGGAACACTCTCTACTCTGGAACACTCTCTACTCTGGAACACTCTCTACTCTGGAACACTCTCTTCTCTGGAACACTCTCTCACTCTGGAACACACTCTACTCTGGAACACTCTCTAGTCTGGAACACTCTCTACTCTGGAACACTCTCTACTCTGGAACAATCTCTACTCTGGAACACTCTCTCACTCTGGAACACTCTCTACTCTGGAACACTCTCTACTCTGGAACACTCTCTACCATGGAACATTCTCTACTCTGGAACACTCTCTACTCTGGAACACTCTCTACTCTGGAACACTCTCTAGTCTGGAACACTCTCTACACTGGAACACTCTCTACTCTGGAACACTCTCTACTCTGGAACACTCTCCACTCTGGAACACTCTCTACCCTGGAACACTCTCTACCCTGGAATACTCTCTACCATGGAACACTCTCTACTCTGGAACACTTTCTACTCTGGAACACTCTCTAGTCTGGAACACTCTCTCACTCTGGAACACTCTCTACTCTGGAACACTCTCTACTCTGGAACACTCTCTACTCTGGAACACTCTCTACTCTGGAACACTCTCTACTCTGGAACACTCTCTACTCTGAAACACTCTCTCACTCTGGAACACTGTCTACTCTGGAACACTCTCTAGTCTGGAACATTCTCTACTCTGGAACACTATCTCACTCTGGAACACTCTCTACCATGGAACACTCTCTACTCTGGAACACTCTCTACCCTGGAACACTCTCTACCCTGGAATACTCTCTACCATGGAACACTCTCTACTCTGGAACACTTTCTACTCTGGAACATTCTCTAGTCTGGAACACTCTCTCACTCTGGAACACTCTCTACTCTGGAACACTCTCTACTCTGGAACACTCTCTACTCTGGAACACTCTCTACTCTGGAACACTCTCTACTCTGGAACACTCTCTACTCTGAAACACTCTCTACTCTGAAACACTCTCTCACTCTGGAACACTGTCTACTCTGGAACACTCTCTAGTCTGGAACACTCTCTACTCTGGAACACTCTCTACTCTGGAACACTCTCTACTCTGGAACACTCTCTACCATGGAACATTCTCTACTCTGGAACACTCTCTACTCTGGAACACTCTCTACTCTGGAACACTCTCTACCATGGAACACTCTCTACTCTGAAACACTGTCTACCCTGGAACACTCTCTACTCTGGAACACTCTCTACTCTGGAACACTCTCTACTCTGGAACACTCTCTACTCTGGAACACTCTCTACCATGGAACACTCTCTACTCTGGAACACTCTCTACTCTGGAACACTCTCTAGTCTGGAACACTCTCTACTCTGGAACACTCTCTACTCTGGAACACTCTCTACTCTGGAACACTCTCTACCATGGAACACTCTCTACTCTGGAACACTCTCTACTCTGGAACACTCTCTACTCTGGAACAATCTCTAGTCTGGAACACTCTCTACTCTGGAACACTCTACTCTGGAACACTCTCTACTCTGGAACACTCTCTACCATGGAACACTGTCTACTCTGGAACACTGTCTACTCTGGAACACTCTCTACTCTGGAACACTCTCTACTCTGGAACACTCTCTACTCTGGAACACTCTCTACTCTGGAACACTCTCTTCTCTGGAACACTCTCTCACTCTGGAACACACTCTACTCTGGAACACTCTCTAGTCTGGAACACTCTCTACTCTGGAACACTCTCTACTCTGGAACAATCTCTACTCTGGAACACTCTCTCACTCTGGAACACTCTCTACTCTGGAACACTCTCTACTCTGGAACACTCTCTACCATGGAACATTCTCTACTCTGGAACACTCTCTACTCTGGAACACTCTCTACTCTGGAACACTCTCTAGTCTGGAACACTCTCTACACTGGAACACTCTCTACTCTGGAACACTCTCTACTCTGGAACACTCTCCACTCTGGAACACTCTCTACCCTGGAACACTCTCTACCCTGGAATACTCTCTACCATGGAACACTCTCTACTCTGGAACACTTTCTACTCTGGAACACTCTCTAGTCTGGAACACTCTCTCACTCTGGAACACTCTCTACTCTGGAACACTCTCTACTCTGGAACACTCTCTACTCTGGAACACTCTCTACTCTGGAACACTCTCTACTCTGGAACACTCTCTACTCTGGAACACTCTCTACTCTGAAACACTCTCTCACTCTGGAACACTGTCTACTCTGGAACACTCTCTAGTCTGGAACACTCTCTACTCTGGAACACTATCTCACTCTGGAACACTCTCTACCATGGAACACTCTCTACTCTGGAACACTCTCTACCCTGGAACACTCTCTACCCTGGAATACTCTCTACCATGGAACACTCTCTACTCTGGAACACTTTCTACTCTGGAACACTCTCTAGTCTGGAACACTCTCTCACTCTGGAACACTCTCTACTCTGGAACACTCTCTACTCTGGAACACTCTCTACTCTGGAACACTCTCTACTCTGGAACACTCTCTACTCTGGAACACTCTCTACTCTGGAACACTCTCTACTCTGAAACACTCTCTACTCTGAAACACTCTCTCACTCTGGAACACTGTCTACTCTGGAACACTCTCTAGTCTGGAACACTCTCTACTCTGGAACACTCTCTACTCTGGAACACTCTCTACTCTGGAACACTCTCTACCATGGAACATTCTCTACTCTGGAACACTCTCTACTCTGGAACACTCTCTACTCTGGAACACTCTCTACCATGGAACACTCTCTACTCTGAAACACTGTCTACTCTGGAACACTCTCTAGTCTGGAACACTCTCTACTCTGGAACACTCTCTACTCTGGAACACTCTCTACTCTGGAACACTCTCTACTCTGGAACACTCTCTACTCTGGAACACTCTCTAGTCTGGAACACTCTCTACCATGGAACACTCTCTACTCTGGAATACTCTCTACTCTGGAACACTCTCTACTCTGAAACACTCTCTCACTCTGGAACACTGTCTACTCTGGAACACTCTCTAGTCTGGAACACTCTCTACTCTGGAACACTATCTCACTCTGGAACACTCTATACTCTGGAACACTCTCTACTCTGGAACACTCTCTACTCTGGAACACTCTCTACCATGGAACACTCTCTACTCTGGAACCCTCTCTACTCTGGAACACTCTCTACTCTGGAACACTCTCTACCATGGAACACTCTCTACTCTGAAACACTGTCTACTCTGGAACACTCTCTAGTCTGGAACACTCTCTACTCTGGAACACTCTCTACTCTGGAACACTCTCTACTCTGGAACACTCTCTACTCTGGAACACTCTGTACTCTGGAACACTCTCTAGTCTGGAACACTCTCTACCATGGAACACTCTCTACTCTGGAACACTCTCTACACTGGAACACTCTCTACTCTGGAACACTCTCTAGTCTGGAACACTCTCTACTCTGGAACACTCTCTCACTCTGGAACACTCTCTACTCTTGAACACTCTCTACTCTGGAACACTCTCTACCATGGAACATTCTCTACTCTGGAACACTCTCTACTCTGGAACACTCTCTACTCTGGAACACGCTCTACTCTGGAACACTCTCTAGTCTGGAACACTCTCTACTCTGGAACAATCTCTACTCTGGAACACTCTCTACTCTGGAACATTCTCTACTCTGGAACACTCTCTCACTCTGGAACACTCTCTACTCTGGAACACTCTCTAGTCTGGAACACTCTCTACTCTGGAACACTCTCTACTCTGGAACACTCTCTACTCTGGAACACTCTCTCACTCTGGAACACTCTCTACTCTGGAACACTCTCTACTCTGGAACACTCTCTACCATGGAACATTCTCTACTCTGGAACACTCTCTACTCTGGAATACTCTCTACTCTGGAACACTCTCTACTCTGGAACACTCTCTAGTCTGGAACACTCTGTCACTCTGGAACACTCTCTACTCTGGAAAACTCTCTACTCTGGAACATTCTCTTCTCTGGAACACTGTCTACTCTGGAACACTCTCTCACTCTGGAACACTCTCTACTCTGGAACACTCTCTACTCTGGAACACGCTCTACTCTGGAACACTCTTTACCATGGAACACTCTCTACCATGGAATACTCTCTACTCTGGAACACTGTCTACTCTGGAACACTCTCTGCTCTGGAACACTCTCTACTCTGGAACACTCTCTACTCTGGAACACTATCTCTCTGGAACACTCTCTACTCTGGAACACTCTCTACTCTGGAACACTCTCTACTCTGGAACACTCTCTACTCTGGAACAATCCCTACTCTGGAACACTCTCTACTCTGGAACACACTCTCTCTCTGGAACAATCTCTACTCTGGAACACTCTCTACTCTCGAACACTCTCTCTCTCTGGAACAATCTCTACTCTGGAACACTCTCTGCTATGGAACACTCTCTGCTCTGGAACACTCTCTACTCTGGAACACTGTCTACCATGGAACACTCTCTGCTCTGGAACACTGTCTACCATGGAACACTCTCTCACTCTGGAACACTCTCTACTCTGGAACACTCTCTACTCTGGAACAATCTCTACTCTGGAACACTCTCTGCTATGGAACACTCTCTGCTCTGGAACACTCTCTACTCTGGAACACTGTCTACCATGGAACACTCTCTGCTCTGGAACACTGTCTACCATGGAACACTCTCTCACTCTGGAACACTCTCTACTCTGGAACACTCTCTACTCTGGAACACTCTCTACTCTGGAACAATCCCTACTCTGGAACACTCTCTACTCTGGAACACACTCTCTCTCTGGAACAATCTCTACTCTTGAACACTCTCTACTCTGGAACACTCTCTCTCTCTCTGGAACAATCTCTACTCTGGAACACTCTCTGCTATGGAACACTCTCTGCTCTGGAACACTCTCTACTCTGGAACACTGTCTACCATGGAACACTCTCTGCTCTGGAACACTGTCTACCATGGAACACTCTCTCACTCTGGAACACTCTCTACTCTGGAACACTCTCTCACTCTGGAACACTCTCTACTCTGGAACACTCTCTCATTCTGGAACACTCTCTACTCTGGAACACTCTACTCTGGAACACTCTCTACTCTGGAACACTCTCTACTCTGGAACACTCTCTACTCTGGAACACTCTCTACTCTGAAACACTCTCTAATCTGTAACACTCTCTACCCTGGAACACTCTCTAATCTGTAACACTCTCTACTCTGGAACACTCTCTACTCTGGAACACTCTCTACTCTGGAACACTCTCTACTCTGGAACACTCTCTCACTCTGGAACACTCTCTACTCTGGAACACTCTCTACTCTGGAACACTCTCTACTCTGAAACACTCTCTACTCTGGAACACTCTCTAATCTGTAACACTCTCTACTCTGGAACACTCTCTACTCTGGAACACTCTCTTCTCTGGGACGCTCTCTACCATGGAACACTCTCTACCATGGAACACATACATCTACAGTGTATTGCCAAAAATCACTCAACAACTTCAAACATAGACTCTGACCTGTCCAATGAGCCAAACTGATTAAAGAATCCCACAGTACACAAACTCTCTCTCTCTCTCTCTCTCTCTCTCTCTCTCTCACACACACACACACCAAAAACAAAACAAAATCACATCAAACAAAACAGTATCGTGCTTTTAAAACTCATATCACTGTGATTGATCCATTTGAAGAAAGATATTCAACAGGTTGAAACTGAGTGAAAAACATGGTCGTTGTGGATGTTGTATATTATGTATACACATAGGCTATATATGAGCCCAAGCCCCAAAAAAACTAATGATAAAATAATGATTGAACCATTATCCAATACATAGCCTACTGCATATTACACACGGCAGAAAAACATTAAAAACAGAAAAAAGATTTAAGATGTCTTCGGTACATAATTGGTCTAGCCTTGACTCCACAATTAAACAAATTCTAGTAATGGCCTTTGAGTGATGACTGTATTATTATACATACTGGATGGACTGGTTACCTTATGTTACACTCCACACTTCCTATCCATGAGTCTGGGAGAGAACGTATAGGCCCAGGCCATGCTGTTGGTTCATTGATTGTGCAGGGCAGCTTACAGAGTTAGCCTTCCGGTTTACAGAATTAGATTTTAATATAGTCTAGTAATAGGAAGAAAACAAATATGTTCATAATTAATAGGATGACATATTACCTTTAGCTACAGAATATCTCACCACCGTGCGTTTCCATCTCCTCCCCTCTATCCTTCATTCATTTTTCGAGCGCGCAGAGAGAAGGGCTGTCAACAGTTTAGTGAAATATGTTTCTTTGGGAAAACATGTTACTATTGATGATCCAAAACAGATTCCAACTGGTTTCCCAAATGAAGCACTGGGTAGCTGCAGGAACAGGGTTGGAGAGCCCACTAGCCCAGAGGGTAGTGCGTACGGCCCAGTACATCACTGGGGCCAAGCTTCCTGCCATCCAGGACCTCTATACCAGGCGGTGTCAGAGGAAGGGACCAGCCACCCTAGTCATAGACTGTTCTCTCTGCTACCGCACGGCAAGCGGTACCGGAGTGCCAAGTCTAGGTCCAAAAGACTTCTCAACAGCTTCTACCCCCAAGCCATAAGACTCCTGAACAGCTAATCATGGCTACCCGGACTATTTGCACTGCCCCCCCACCCCATCCTTTTTACGCTGCTGCTACTCTGTTAATTATTTATGCATAGTCACTTTAACTCTACCCACATGTACATATTACTTCAACTACCTCAACTAGCCGGTGCCCCCGCACATTGACTCTGCACCGGTACCCCCCTGTATATTTAGCCTCCCTACTGTTATTTTATTTTACTTCTGCTCTTTTTTTCTCAACACTTTTTTGTTGTTGTTCTATTTTACTTTTTTATTAAAAATAAATGCACTGTTGGTTAGTGGCTGTAAGTAAGCATTTCACTGTAATGTCTGCACCTGTTGTATTCGGCGCATGTGGCCAATACAATTTGATTTGATTTGATTTGATTTTTGGAGTGAAATAACCAGAGTATACACAGCATATGATTGAAAAACTAAAAATGAACAGGCAGGAAAGCAGCCTCCATTCACTAGTCGAGCTGTTCCCCTGACCCTGTTCATGCCTATTTGATAATCGGACATTATAAATGGAAACCAATTGTAAAATATTAAGGCCAGGCACCACAGGCAAAACATTGTGATTTTGCTTCCATCTGTCAATGTTCCGATTTTGGGATATTTTGGAACTATAACTTCCATACTTTCATAAAATGTACAATTACATCGGCAATAATGTATATAAATACTTGGTTTGTATCATTTTATCGCAAATCCGTCAACTACACAACTGCATAAATGTCGTTATTGTTAGCATGTTTCATGTAGAACTTCATGTAAAATCACCATAGACCCCCACCAACCAGGGATTCTGTAATTCTGTCATGATAGAATGGGCACCCTGAGAAGGTGATCGTGATGCATTTAGGAGGAGTGTTTCCACTTCCTCCAGGCTGCAGGAGGGCTCCAGGGGAGATGTGGCATTTTATATAAATGTGAGGATGGTTCTTCTAGCACACGAACTTGGACTTGGTTATGCAGCTCTAAAGAAAATAAACAAAGTCCTAGGGATTCCTTCCTTGAGTCTCAGCTCATATCAGAGACATGACAGGAGAGTGACAGGTCAATAAAAAGGGAGAGTAGCCCATTATTGACAGGTGACTTGCTGTGGATAAATAATATTTAGTAGCCAACTGTGATTACTGAGAAATTAGCTTTACATAAAGTAAATGCATGCTGATATGCTTATACTGTATGTACACAGGGTAACATGCTGATATGCTAATATGTACATAGTCCTGCAGTTATGACTGTAATGTCGACAGACATCATAATAAGTACTTTTTCCCCCCACTTTAGTAGCAGAGATTCAGAGAGGGCAACAGCCAATGGGGAGTGCTGCAAAGCTAATTAGAATACGCAGATATAGACCCAGACATAGCAGAGTTGCTGAAGGAGGATGAGGATGCCATCATAGACATTCATGGATCCTTTGATGGCTCTTGGCACAAGAGAGGATTCACTTCCAACTACGGGATAGGTGTGTACATTGGTGCTGGTACCAACCAGCCCTAGAAAATGGTGAAGATCCACCCAGTCATCATTTGACATACATTCTTTAATTGAGAGGATACACAGAAAATGGTACCTGTATATCATAGGATGTCAAATGATAACATCCTCAAAAGAATGTAGCATGGAGAAACCCAGAATGCAAATGAATGTCTGAACTCTAATATGGTCGTGATGCCCCAAAACTGTCTTCTTGGGCAAAAGCCTCATTGCCAGTATGGCAGTAGCCACGTTCAATGAGGGAGCCACTGCTATATCAAATGTGATGGACTAATTGTGTATTGGCAGCACTTTGGCGACACTGGAAGCAATCAGAGAGGAGTTGTGAGAGCTGATGCTGCTTCAATGGAGTGTGACAAGGGGAGGCGCAGGTCACATGACACAGTCAAGAAAGTAAAGCAGCACCAGCAACAACTCAAAGAGGGCCGTACATATGGGGCAGGCATAGCTGATTACTGTTCTGCACATTTCAACAGCCATACAAAAGCCTTGGATGTGACAAATTGAGCAAAGTGATATGAGAATTTGGCCAAAACTGCATATTTGCCCTACAGACCAGTATTCAAAGCATATGCTCTATTGCTTGAAACTAATGTATTAAACATGCTGATGTATTTGTAAAAGGTATATTTGATCTTTATTTGTCAGTTTAGAAGTGATATATGAAAAATAGATTAATTTAATGTGACATAAATGGTCATATTTATGGAAAGTACATTTTAATTGTAGTCTGTGGTGTTTGGCATTACAGTTGTTCTCAATTGCTAAAACACAATTTCTGAAACCTTGCTCCATTTCCTGAAAACATTAAACACAAAACCTAATCTTCAAGCACTATTTACAAAACCTCTGACTCCTCTCGCAAAATGAAACATTCGCCCTCAAAACAGTTTTACCTGTGTTCAAAATCAAACACTGCTCTCAAATCATAAACAAAGTGATCAAAATGATATAGACTCTCAAGCAGTCAGTAAACAATACACTGAAAAATTGAAAACACATTGTTCAAAACATACAGTTCTCAGGGAGAAATACATTTTTAATCTCAAAAGAAATTTCATATTTTTCCGTCATTGTCTTTTGATGAACGAAAACATGTTCTATCATAGTAGCTCAAAATTGATCAGAAATTACTACTCTGCTTTGCTCTTTGCAATTCAGTTTTTTGTTCTTCCTCCTCCTTGTACCCCTATTTTTACAGTACTGTACCCTGCATCTCACAAACTTGTCCTTTGTCTCTGTGATACTGTAATTCTTGTTCTTTGTTGATATGAACCTGCAACCAGTCAAAATCTATTGAGCAGTCAGTACTGTTAACAAATGGAAAGCACAATGTTCAGGGCCATACAATTTGTCCATTGTACAGTATACAGCCTACAATGCACTGTACTACAGTATACAATACTAAAAGGGACACAAATCAAAGGAGTGAACATGTGATCAATGTGCTTCTTCTTGTCTTTGGGCTGGGTCAGGCCAGAGCACTTCGTCCACATCACAAGCAATATTGTCCCTCCTGAGGCAACGGGGGAAGAAGCCTCTTGTGTGCCGTATCCAGCCCTGACATGATTCCTCACCTGTATCACCACAGGCTAAATCCATGGCTTGCAGTAGATTTACTCTGGTGTAGGGTTGTCTATCATACACTTTCCATCTCCAAGTGGAGGAAAACTCCTCAATCGGATTCAGGAAAGGCGAGTATGGAGGGAGGTACAAGGTCATAAACTGCCCGTTGATGTTAAACCATTCCCTTACCTGAGCAGCTCGGTGGAAACTGACGTTGTCCCACACTATCACATAGGTGGGAATGGGATTCTCATTTAGCTCTTGACCCTGCTGCTCTTGAACCTGCTGCTCAAATAAAATATCTCTTAGATTGGCAATAGATCTTAGAAGGTGCCGGGTGTTATATGGCCCGAGTGTAACATGGAGATGTAGAACGCCATGGTTGCCGATAGCAACACAGATTGTGACATCGCCGCCTCGTTGACCAGGGACTTCAACAACGGCCCGCTGTCCAATCATGTTTCGGGCCTCTCCTTCTCCTCTTTGTTAGATTGAAGCCTTGATTCATCGACAAAGATGAACTCATGGGGTCTGTCCAAGGATTCCAAGTCAAATATTGTCTGTGTAGAAATACAATATACTGAATGTAGGATTTTGTAAGTGGTCCAGAGACAGTGCTATACTGTAGAGTACAATTAGGCCTACTGTATGCACTTCTGATTCACATACATTGGATGTACTGAAGAGTAATGTCATTCACATAGTATGTGTTAGTACTGTAGACAATCTGGATTACAGTAAATGTTTCTGAATGTACACTTACTTGCACATACTGAGCTCGCAGTTCTTTCACCCTTGGTGAGTTACGCTCAAAAGGTACTCTGTGTACTTGTTTCATTCGCATCCTGTTACGACGGAGGACACGGTCAATTGTGGAAATGCTCACACTGTTCGATTCCCTGGAAGTGTGTGTTGTCTTGTATCACTCGTTCCTGGATTTCTCTGAGTCGTATTGCATTATCTTGAAGGACCATGCCAACTATAACGGCCTCTTGCTCCCGAGCTGTCCTTCCACCTGCATGTGGCAGCCTTGCAATTCTACAAAAAGTAGTTGTGCAGTTACAAAACATGTTCATGCAGTACAATACATACAGTGATTCACTTTACAAACGTCTATTGAAACAGCTGCATATAGTGTAGTACAGTAAATTTGCAATTACAAAAATACAGTAGAACACTGTACCTGTTCTCTTCTCTGAATGTCCTTACTATGGTGGACACAGAACATCGGCTCAAATTGGGTTGCACTCTAAGTCCTGCTTCCCTCATTATCAGTCCATCGACAAGAACATGGTCTATGACTGTTGCTAGAATTTCATCAGATATTTCCACTCTTTGTCTTCCTCTTCCTCTTCGTCCTCCTCTTCCTCTTTCTTGCCCTCCTCCTCCTCCTCTTCCTCCTCGTCGCCCACCTGGCATACGCACTCGTCCTCGTCCTCTCACATTGTTTCTTCTATCTATTCTCAGACTTTCTCCTTCCCACCTTCAACAACCTGTTTGCTCTCTGAACTGCCTTATATTGGTTGTGTCGCATCATTTGAAACAGGTTAAATCAATTTTGAGTGGTTGTGTTCAATCAATGACATGTGTTCTCTATTTGTATTTGATTGTTGCCACTTGTGTTTACCAGTATGGATGACATGTGCATTAGAGTGCAGAATGTGTTTTGAGAATGAGAACGTGTTTAGAGTTTTGCTGAAAAGTCTAAGTGAGATCTGCATATTGTGTTTTACCATGTGAAATGGTTTAAGGTATTGACAACAGACTGCATAATTAGCTAAATGAGTCCAGGCAACTGAGAACTTTGTTCAGCCAATGGGTTTTAGTGTTTTAGCAATTTGGCCTTTTATAAACGCATTTCATGCAATTCCACGTCATTTTACTTGACTGCAGACTCTGGCATAATCTTTATTAATGCCACGTTCAAAACAACTGGAAACTCTGAGCTGGGAAATCTCAGACTTCCGACTTTAATTAGTTCAAGACAACTGGGAAATGGGGAAAAAACGAGCTCCGACTGGAAACATTTGTTTTAAACGGTCATCCAACTGGGAATTCTGTCCTCTTTCTAGAGCTCCAACTGGAAACATTTGTTTTAAACGGTCATCCTACTGGGAATTCTGGCCTCTTTCTAGAGCTCCGACTGGAAACATTTGTTTTAAACGGTCATCCTACTGGGAATTCTGGCCTCTTTCTAGAGCTCCGACTTTCCTGATTTGAAGACCACTGATGTCATGATTCTACCTCATTTTTTCCCGAGTTCCCATTTGTCTTGAAAGCGCAATACCGCACAAATGATCGAAATGACAGGCTATTTTGACACAGAACAACGGAGAATCTGAGATCAATGAAAATTAACTTGAATCCATCAATAGCCTATGCCAGTTAGTGAGTGCATACATTTTCATACTGGCCCTTCATATCTTCGTAGTGACACACCATCCAAAGTGTAATTAAAAACTTCACCATGCTCAAATAAATATTCTGCTTTTTATTTTATTTTTACCCGTCTACCAATAGGTGCCCTTCTTTGCGAGGCATTGGAAAACCTCCCTGGTCTTTGTGGTTGAATTTGTGTTTGAAATTCACTGCTCGACTGAGGGACCTTACAGATAATTTTATATGTGGTATACAGATGTCACGATCGTCATAGGGAACAGACCAAGGCGCAGTGTGATGAACGAACATACTTTAATTAGTTAAAGTGTAAACACAATACAAAACAAGAAACGACTCGTGAAGTCCACGGTATCAATGACCGAACACGGAACAAGAACCCACAAACACAAAGGGAAAATAGACAGTATAAATATGGCTCCCAATCAGAGACAACCAACGACAGCTGACACTCGTTGCCTCTGATTGGGAGTCACACTAGCCAACATAGAAATAACCACAACAGAATTACCAACATAGAAATAAACACATAGAATGAACACACCCTGGCTCAACATATAGAGTCCCAGAGCCAGGGTGTGACAGTACCCCCCCCTAAAGGCGCGGACTGCGACCGCGCCTCAACCTGAACAAAACAGGGGAGGGCTGGGCGGGCATACCTCCTCGGCGGCGGTTCTGGCTCCGGCCTTGACCACCACCCTCCAATACACCCCCCATAGCGCCCCTGGTCCAGTCTGGCCCCGCCGGCTGGAGCTGAACTGGACTTAGCTGGAGCGGTTAGCTTCAGCTCCATAGTGGAGCAGTTGACCGGTACCTTGACCGGCACGGGTTGTGCTGGACTGACGACGCGCACCCCTGGCTTGGTGCGTGGAGGAGGAACGGACCTTACCAGGCTGACGACTCGCACCCCTGGCTTAGTGCATGGAGGAGGAACGGGCCTTACCAGGCTGACGACTCGCATCCCTGGCTTGGTGCGTGGAGGAGGGACGGGCCTTACCAGGCTGACGACTCGCACCCCTGGCTTGGTGCGTGGAGGAGGAACGGGCCTTACCAGGCTGACGTCTCGCACCCCTGGCTTAGTGCGAGTGGCATGAACAGGCCGGGCCGGGCTGGCGACGCGCACCGTATACTTGGTGCGAGTGGCAGGAACAAGCCGGGCCGGGCTGGCGACGCGCACCGTAGACTTGGTGCGAGTGGCAGGAACAGGCCGGGCCGGGCTGGCGACGCGCACCGTATACTTGGTGCGAGTGGCAGGAACAGGCCGGGCCGGGCTGGCGACGCGCACCGTATACTTGGTGCGAGTGGCAGGAACAGGCCGGGCCGGGCTGGCGACGCGCACCGTAGACTTGGTGCGAGTGGCAGGAACAGGCCGGGCCGGGCTGGCGACGCGCACCGTAGACTTGGTGCGTGGAGCAGGGACAGGCCGGACTGGGCTGGCGACGCACACCATAGGCTTGGTGCGTGGAGCAGGGACAGGCCGGACTGGGGTGGCGACGCACACCGTAGGCTTGGTGCGTGGAGCAGGGACAGGCCGGACTGGGCTGGCGACGCACACCGTAGGCTTGGTGCGTGGAGCAGGGACTGGCCGGACTGGGCTGGCGACGCACACCGCAGGCTTGGTGCGTGGAGCAGGGACAGGCCGAACCGGGCTGTGGAGACGGATAGGAGACCTGGAGTGAAGAGCGGCCACAACCCGTCCTGGCTGAATGCCTACCCTCACCCACTCTGTGTGAGGCATCCGCACAGGACGTACAGGGCGGTGTATCCGTAACCTGGTGGCCTTCTGAATCCGCCCCTCTTTTGCCTCCGTCAGCCCCGTCGTCCATGCCGTGTGCCCCCCCTTAAAAATGTTCTGGGGTTGCCTCTCGCCTGTCCGACGTTGACCCGTTTGGCGCCGCTGCTCCTCTCTACGGCGCGCCTCCACCGTCTCTTCTCCCGGCGCTTCCTCCCATGTCCAGCCCAAGAGCTGCCCCTGGACACGCTGCTTGGTCGTTGCATGGTGGGTTCTTCTGTCACGATCGTCATAGGGAACAGACCAAGGCGCAGTGTGATGAACGAACATACTTTAATTAGTTAAAGTGTAAACACAATACAAAACAAGAAACGACTCGTGAAGTCCACGGTATCAATGACCGAACACGGAACAAGAACCCACAAACACAAAGGGAAAATAGACAGTATAAATATGGCTCCCAATCAGAGACAACCAACGACAGCTGACACTTGTTGCCTCTGATTGGGAGTCACTCTGGCCAACATAGAAATAACCACAACAGAATTACCAACATAGAAATAAACACATAGAATGAACACACCCTGGCTCAACATATAGAGTCCCAGAGCCAGGGTGTGACAACAGAGATGAGGTTGTCATTCAGAAATCCTGTTAAACACTATTATTGCACACAGGTGAGTCCATGGAACTTATTATGTGTCTTGTTAAGCACATTTTTACTCCTGAACTTACTTGCCATAACAAAGGGGTTGAATACTTGTTGACTCAAGACATTTCAGCTTTTCATTTTTAATTAATTTCTAAAAACATTATTCCACTTTGACATTATGGAGTATTGTGTGTAGGCCAGTGACACAAAATCTCAATTTAATCCATTTTTAATTCAGGCTGTGGAACAACAACATGTGGAACAATTCAAGGGGTGTGAATACTTTCTGAAGGCACTGCATTATAGACCGTTCAGACTTAAGTAGGGGACGTTGTTGGGCATCTCCTTTAGCATACGCATCAGATTCATCTACTGGGTTGTTATCAATCTAAATAAATACCATCTAAAATAAAATATTTCTTGATTGAATGCAGTCATGTCTTAAGAATATTTTGTTACTTATTTTGAATAGTTGTATATTTAGAAGTACATAAAATGAATGTAAGGATATGTTTTATATTATAACCAATCAGCTTTCAGGATTAGACGTTGTATAATATTCTACAAAGGCCTACTGAAACATGTAGCATATTTTCGTTTCCCATACAATAAAAACATGACAATGTAATACATTTGATAAATAGTATTTATATATTTGATTAGTAATAGAGTTATAGTAAGTAATACAGTCCAGTAACAGCTTCTTTTTACAAAGTAAAACATAAAAGAGAATTATATCAACCTGCAAGGCTCACGGTCATATTATTTGCCGTAAACATGAGTGCCAAAGCTTGATAAATAGTGCGTAAACAATTGTAAAGGATGAATTACATAAATAAATATCGGTGAAAAGATATCCATGAAAAGATATGAAAACAAGAGTCATTTATTGATTGTATGGGACCCTGTATTGTGGCCTTACCCGTGTTTTAACTCATGAATCAATCTCATGAATAATGCTTCAGTTCGGCTGGCGCTGAACTCGGCTAGCCAAACCCAACGAGTGTTCTAGTATACTCCCTTAAAAAGACCTTAAAAGACCTTCGCTTGAAAATCGTGAAAAAAGAGGGACCACCCACAACACCCACAATTCTTCATCATCATTACACCATTGTTCTAAATTAAAATCACCCTCTTCACCCTCCTCATCGTTCAGTTCATTCAAATGTAATTGTAAAGTAACGTGCCCCATTATCCGTTTCCATCGCCCGTTCATCCATTGGCATCATTCAACCAGTGAGGAGAGAGACACATTATCACCTGGGTACCAACGTCTTACAGCACATTTGTCTTGGCCCCTTAAGATAGTACTAGGTGTGGAAACATTGCTTTCACCTGTCCAGTTCTCTCATGTAGTTGAGATGAAGGAGAGGAGACAAGGAGAGGAGACAAGGAGAGGAGACAAGGAGAGGAAGTCCATGTAGAATGTTGATATGCCCCCCAGGATTTGTTGATGTCCTGAGATGTCTGTCTGTTTAGTGCTGTATGCTTGATGTCCTCCTAATATTTCTATATTTCTTAATTCCATTGTTTTCCTTTTTAGATCTGTGTGTATTGTTGTGTATTGTTAGATATTACTGCACTGAGCAAGGAACACAAGCATTTTACTACACCCTCCATAGCATCTGCTAAATATGTGTATGTGACCAATAAAATAGATTTGATGAACCCTTATTGGGAGGTGGTTAACTAGTCAGTATTTTCCACTGATTCATATGGATACCAGTCCATACATTGGCTGTAAAAGTGGGTAAAACCTGACAAGCGTATAACTGTAGCTATGTGGTCTTTACTTGAGTGTGTTTCAGCAGGGTGAGGTCAGAGAGGGTGAGGTCAGTCAGTATTTTTCTGAACTCCTAAAATCCGTTACACAATCTGATGGGATGAATGTTCAATCCCATTTAAATGACCATAATGTATATATAGTACCTTTAAGTTAAGACCTCACAGATATGTTCATGGCAAAGCAGTTCAATGAATGATACTAATTGATTCTTGAAGAATATAACTTTTAAATCATGAGTCTCATCTTGAGGAGTCACCTGTGACAGTATTCATAAAGAGTAGGAGTACTGATCTGGGATCAGTTTTTCCTTTTAGATCATAATGAAACAGATTAAATGGACAGGGGGACCTGATCCTAGATCAGCACTCCTCCTCTGGGAAACTGCATGTATGAAACCGAACACATAGTCGTAGTCTAGTTACAGCAGGTGTTTACTGCCATCTAGTGGAAGATACCAATAAAACACTTGATTATCAGGGTGGGGAGGGGGCTGAGCTGAAACAGAACGTAAAGAAGACTATCCTGCTCAGAACAGTGAACAAACAAAGGCAGAAGCTGCTGGTAAAGCAACACTCACGGTGTGATGGAGAGTGGTAAAGCAACACTCACGGTGTGATGGAGAGTGGTAAAGCAACACTCACGGTGTGATGGAGAGTGGTATAGCAACACTCACGGTGTGAGGGAGAGTGGTAAAGCAACACTCACGGTGTGATGGAGAGTGGTAAAGCAACACTCACGGTGTGATGGAGAGTGGTAAAGCAACACTCACGGTGTGATGGAGAGTGGTATAGCAACACTCACGGTGTGAGGGAGAGTGGTAAAGCAACACTCACGGTGTGATGGAGAGTGGTAAAGCAACACTCACGGTGTGATGGAGAGTGGTAAAGCAACACTCGCGGTGTGATGGAGAGTGGTAAAGCAACACTCACGGTGTGATGGAGAGTGGTAAAGCAACACTCACGGTGTGATGGAGAGTGGTAAAGCAACACTCACGGTGTGATAGAGAGTGGTAAAGCAACACTCACGGTGTGATAGAGAGTGGTAAAGCAACACTCACGGTGTGATAGAGAGTGGTAAAGCAACACTCACGGTGTGATGGAGAGTGGTAAAGCAACACTCACGGTGTGATAGAGAGTGGTAAAGCAACACTCACGGTGTGATGGAGAGTGGTAAAGCAACACTCACGGTGTGATAGAGAGTGGTAAAGCAACACTCACGGTGTGATAGAGAGTGGTAAAGCAACACTCACGGTGTGATAGAGAGTGGTAAAGCAACACTCACGGTGTGATGGAGAGTGGTAAAGCAACACTCACGGTGTGATGGAGAGTGGTATAGCAACACTCACGGTGTGAGGGAGAGTGGTAAAGCAACACTCACGGTGTGATGGAGAGTGGTAAAGCAACACTCACGGTGTGATGGAGAGTGGTAAAGCAACACTCGCGGTGTGATGGAGAGTGGTAAAGCAACACTCACGGTGTGATGGAGAGTGGTAAAGCAACACTCACGGTGTGATGGAGAGTGGTAAAGCAACACTCACGGTGTGATAGAGAGTGGTAAAGCAACACTCACGGTGTGATAGAGAGTGGTAAAGCAACACTCACGGTGTGATAGAGAGTGGTAAAGCAACACTCACGGTGTGATGGAGAGTGGTAAAGCAACACTCACGGTGTGATAGAGAGTGGTAAAGCAACACTCACGGTGTGATGGAGAGTGGTAAAGCAACACTCACGGTGTGATAGAGAGTGGTAAAGCAACACTCACGGTGTGATAGAGAGTGGTAAAGCAACACTCACGGTGTGATAGAGAGTGGTAAAGCAACACTCACGGTGTGATGGAGAGTGGTAAAGCAACACTCACGGTGTGATAGAGAGTGGTAAAGCAACACTCACGGTGTGATGGAAAGTGGTAAAGCAACACTCACGGTGTGATGGAGAGTGGTAAAGCAACACTCACGGTGTGATAGAGAGTGGTAAAGCAACACTCACGGTGTGATAGAGAGTGGTAAAGAAACACTCACGGTGTGATGGAGAGTGGTAAAGCAACACTAGCAACACTCACGGTGTGATGGAGAGTGGTAAAGCAACACTCACGGTGTGATGGAGAGTGGTAAAGCAACACTCACGGTGTGATGGAGAGTGGTAAAGCAACACTCACAGTGTGATGGAGAGTGGTAAAGCAACACTCACGGTGTGATGGAGAGTGGTAAAGCAACACTCACGGTGTGATGGAGAGTGGTAAAGCAACACTCACGGTGTACAGATGTTAAATAAATAAGTGTTAGCTTCCTCAGCACCATGCACCCCACTGTTGCCACCGGCAGTGACCAGAAGAAGAAACCGGAGACAGTGACAGACTACAATCACACAAAGGTATATACAGTATCTCTACCATATACAGATAGCCTTCCCATCTGCCAAACACCAAATAGGATCCCCTTTTATTATATTACATTCATATTATTACTATTAGTATTATCATTCTATATAATTATAACCTTTTCTATTCTATTTTATTTTATGTTAAAGCTTGGTGTGGATGCACTCGACCAGATGTCCAGACTGTACTCTGTAAAAGGGGGTACTCTCCTCTGGCCTGTTGACTGTACTCTGTAAAAGGGGGTACTCTCCTCTGGCCTGTTGACTGTACTCTGTAAAAGGGGGTACTCTCCTCTGGCCTGTTGACTGTACTCTGTAAAAGGGGGTACTCTCCTCTGGCCTGTTGATTGTACTCTGTAAAAGGGGGTACTCTCCTCTGGCCTGTCGACTGTACTCTGTAAAAGGGGGTACTCTCCTCTGGCCTGTTGCGGTGTTCTACAATGTGCTCGACATGACTGCTATCAACACGTGTTGTACAAGCAATGCCTTGACAAGACAGTCAGCAGGAGACATTTCATCATGGATCTGGCATGTGAGCTTGGTGAGAACCACATGAACGCAGAGAAAGAAGCTACAGTCACCAAGCAGGCCGCCAAGTCAGCAGGTCCTGTTCTCCCTCTTCCCCAAGAACCACAGCTCCCACTGGGGAAAAAGACACAATGTCAAGACAGCAGGTCCTGTTCTCCCTCTTCCCCAAGCACCACAGCTCCCACTGGGGAAAAATACACAATGTCAAGACAGCAGGTCCTGCTCTCCCTCTTCCCCAAGCACCACAGCTCCCACTGGGGAAAAATACACAATGTCAAGACAGCAGGTCCTGCTCTCCCTCTTCCCCAAGCCCCACAGCTCCCACTGGGGAAAAAGGAGACACAATGTCAAGACAGCAGGTCCTGCTCTCCCTCTTCCCCAAGAACCACAGTTCCCACTGGGGAAAAAGACACAATGTCAAGACAGCAGGTCCTGTTCTCCCTCTTTCCCAAGCACCACAGCTCCCACTGGGGAAAAATGCACAATGTCAAGACAGCAGGTCCTCCTCTCCCTCTTCCCCAAGCACCACAGCTCCCACTGGGGAAAAATACACAATGTCAAGACAGCAGGTCCTGCTCTCCCTCTTCCCCAAGCACCACAGCTCCCACTGGGGAAAAATACACAATGTCAAGTTGGCAGGTGCACACCGAACAAGACCCATGAAAACTGTGTGCAGGGAACCGATTTGATTTGTTTGTGGACCTGAAGCATAAAGAGAAGACGTGATTGGTTCATGTGTAAAGGCTCGGTACAGTGTCTGATACAATCAACACATTATTGTTTTTACATCTTGTCATGAATATATTTCCACAAAAATGTATTTTTTTTATTTTTCATTTTTTTTTTTTATTTTTTTTTTTCATTTTTTTTTTTAGTCATTTAGCAGACGCTCTTATCCAGAGTGACTTACAGTTAGTGAATACATATATATTTTTTTATACTGGCCCCCCATGGGAATCAAACCCACAACCCTGGCGTTGCAAACGCCATGCTCTATCAACTGAGCTACATCCCTGCCAGCTATTCCCTCCCCAACCCTGGACAACGCTGGGCCAATTGTGCGCCGCCCATGAGTCTCCCGGTCGCGGCCGGCTGCGACAGAGCCTGGATTCGAACCAGGATCTCTAGTGGCACAGTTAGCACTGCGATGCAGTGCCTTAGACCACTACCTTAGACCGCTGCCTTAGACCACTGCCTTAGACCAGTGCCTTAGACCACTGCCTTAGACCAGTGCCTTAGACCACTGCCTTAGACCGCTGCCTTAGACCAGTGCCTTAGACCACTGCCTTAGACCACTGCCTTAGACCACTGCCTTAGACCACTGCCTTAGACCACTGCCTTAGACCACTGCATTAGACCGCTGCCTTAGACCAGTGCCTTAGACCAGTGCCTTAGACCACTGCCTTAGACCGCTGCCTTAGACCAGTGCCTTAGACCAGTGCCTTATACCGCTGCCTTAGACAACTGCCTTAGACCACTGCCTTAGACCACTGCCTTAGACCACTGCCTTAGACCACTGCCTTAGACCACTGCCTTAGACCACTGCCTTAGACCACTGCCTTAGACCACTGCATTAGACCGCTGCCTTAGACCAGTGCCTTAGACCAGTGCCTTAGACCACTGCCTTAGACCACTGCCTTAGACCACTGCCTTAGACAACTGCATTATACCGCTGCCTTAGACCACTGCCTTAGACCACTGCCTTAGACCAGTGCCTTAGACCAGTGCCTTAGACCACTGCCTTAGACCACTGCCTTAGACCAGTGCCTTAGACCACTGCCTTAGACCACTGCCTTAGACCAGTGCCTTAGACCACTGCCTTAGACCAGTGCCTTAGACCTCTGCGCCACTATTTATACAATTCATCCTTTATAATTGTTCACCTGAGCACCTGGCTAGTTATATTATAATTATAATACTTTTTTAATTTGTACTTTGTCAAAATAAACTGTAAATCGACTTTATTAACTCTATTACTAATTGAATCTACAAATACAGTTGATTAAATGGTTTACACTGTAATGTTTTTATTGTAAGGGAAACAGATATAGGCTATCAGCCTATTTTGTAGAATTAACTATTGTTGTTATTTTTTTATTGATATATTTCCACAAATATTTCTTCATGCAATTAATCCTTTACAATATATGATGCACTATTTATCAAGCGTTTATTTAACAAACCATGTTTGCACACCTTGCACCTTGATGGTTGATATGCATCTGATGCCTCACTGCTGCTCGATCATCCTACTTTTCCAACTTAATCGAGGAAAATAAGAACAATCCAAAATTTCTTTTTGATACTGTTGCAAAGCTAACTAAAAAGCAGCATTCCCCAAGAGAGGATGGCTTTCACTTCAGCAGTGATAAATTCATGAACTTCTTTGAGGAAAAGATCATGACCATTAGAAAGCAAATTACGGACTCCTCTTTGAATCTGCGTATTCCTCCAGGGCTTAGCTGTCCTGGATCTGCACAGCTCTGCGAGGGCCTGGGATCGGGAGAGACACTTAAGTGTTTTAGTACTATATCTCTTGACACAATGATGAAAATAATCATGGCCTCTAAACCTTCAAGCTGCATACTGGATCCTATTCCTACTAAACTGCTGAAGGAGCTGCTTCCTGTGCTTGGCCCTCCTATGTTGACCATAATAAACAGCTCTCTATCCACCGGATGTGTACCAAACTCACTAAAAGTGGCAGTGATAAAGCCTCTCTTGAAAAAGCCAAACCTTGACCCGGAAAATATAAAAAACTATCGGCCTATATCGAATCTTCCATTCCTCTCAAACATTTTTGAAAAAGCTGTTGCGCAGCAACTCACTGCCTTTCTGAAGACAAACAATGTATACGAAATGCTTCAGTCTGGTTTTAGACCCCATCATAGCACTGAGACTGCACTTGTGAAGGTGGTAAATGACCTTTTAATGGCGTCAGACCGAGGCTCTGCATCTGTCCTCGTGCTACTAGACCTTAGTGCTGCCTTTGACACCATCGATCACCACATTCTTTTGGAGAGACTGGAAACCCAAATTGGTCTACACGGACAAGTTCTGGCCTGGTTTAGATCCTACCTGTCGGAAAGATATCAGTTTGTCTCTGTGAATGGTCTGTCCTCCGACAAATCAACTGTACATTTCGGTGTTCCTCAAGGTTCCGTTTTAGGACCACTATTGTTTTCACTATATATTTTACCTCTTGGGGATGTTATTCGAAAACATAATGTTAACTTTCACTGCTATGCGGATGACACACAGCTGTACATTTCAATGAAGCATGGTGAAGCCCCAAAATTGCCCTCGCTAGAAGCCTGTGTTTCAGACATAAGGAAGTGGATGGCTGAAAACTTTTTACTTTTAAACTCGGACAAAACAGAGATGCTTGTTCTAGGTCCCGAGAAACAAAGAGATCTTCTGTTAAATCTGACAATTCATCTTGATGGTTGTAAAGTCGTCTCAAATAAAACTGTGAAGGACCTAGGCGTTACTCTTGACCCTGATCTCTCTTTTGACGAACATATCAAGACTGTTTCAAGGACAGCTTTTTTCCATCTACGTAACATTGCAAAAATCAGAAATGTTCTGTCCAAAAATGATGCAGAAAAATTAATCCATGCATTTGTTACTTCTAGGTTAGACTACTGCAATGCTCTATTTTCCGGCTACCCGGATAAAGCACTAAATAAACTTCAGTTAGTGCTAAATACGGCTGCTAGAATCCTGACTAGAACGAAGAAATTTGATCATATTACTCCAGTGCTAGCTTCCCTACACTGGCTTCCTGTTAAGGCAAGGGCTGATTTCAAGGTTTTACTGTTAACCTATAAAGCGTTACATGGGCTTGCTCCTACCTATCTTTCCGAGTTGGTCCTGCCGTACATACCAATACGTACGCTACGGTCACAAGACGCAGGCCTCCTAATTGTCCCTAGAATTTCTAAGCAAACAGCGGGAGGTAGGGCTTTCTCCTATAGATCTCCATTTTTATGGAACAGTCTGCCTACCCATGTGAGAGACGCAGACTCGGTCTCAACCTTTAAGTCTTTACTGAAGACTTATCTCTTCAGTAGGTCATATGATTGAGTGTAGTCTGGCCCAGGAGTGTGAAGGTGAAAGGAAAGGCTGGAGCAACGAACAGCCCTTGCTGTCTCTGCCAGGCCGGTTCCCCTCTCCACTGGGGTTCTCTGCCTCTAACCCTGTTGCAGGGGCTGAGTCACTGGCTTGCTGGTGCTCTTTCATGCCGTCCCTGGGAGGGGTGCGTCACTTGAGTGGGTTGAGTTACTGACGTGATCTTCCTGTCTGGGTTGGCGCCCCCCCCTTGGTTTGTGCTGTGGTGGAGACCTCTGTGGGCTATACTCGGCCTTGTCTCAGGATTGTAAGTTGGTGGTTGGGGATATCCCTCTAGTGGTGCGGGGGCTGTGCTTTGGCGGAGTGGGTGGGGTTATATCCTTCCTGTTTGGCCCTGTCCGGGGGTTTCTTCGGATGGGGCCACAGTGTCTCCGGACCGCTCCTGTCTCAGCCTCCAGTATTTATGCTGCAGTAGTTTATGTGTCGGGGGGCTGGGGTTAGTTGGTTATACCTGGAGTACTTCTCCTGTCTTATCCAGTGTCCTGTGTGAATTTAAGTATGCTCTCTCTAATTCTCTCGTTCTCTCTTTCTCTCTGAGAACCTGAGCCCTAGGACCATACGTCAGGACTACCGGGCATGATGACACCTTGCTGTCCCCAGTCCGCCTGGCCTTGCTGCTATTCCAGTTTCAACTGTTCTGCCTGCGGCTACGAAACCCCTACCTGTCCCAGACCTGCTGTTTTCAACTCTTAATGATCGGCTATGAAAAGCCAACTGAGAGACCTGAGCCCTAGGACCATACGTCGGGACTACCGGCCGTGGTGACTCCTTGCTGTCCCCAGTCCGCCTGGCCTTGCTGCTATTCCAGTTTAAACTGTTCTGCCTGCGGTTATGGAACCCCTACCAGTCCCAGACCTGCTGTTTTAAACTCTTAATGATCGGCTATGAAAAGCCAACTGAGATTTATTCCTGATTATTATTTGACCATGCTTGTCACTTATGAACATTTTTGAACATCTTGGCATGGTTCTGTTATAATCTCCACCCGGCACAGCCAGAAGAGGACTGGCCACCCCTCATAGCCTGGTTCCTCTCTAGGTTTCTTCCTAGGTTTTGCCTTTCTAGGGAGTTTTTCCTAGCCACCGTGCTTCTACACCTGCATTACTAGCTGTTTGGGGTTTTAGGCTGGGTTTCTGTACAGCACTTCGAGATATTAGCTGATGTAAGAAGGGCTATATAAAATAAAATTGATTGATTGATTGATTGATGCATTTGCTGAAGTGGACGCCTGTCAACTTTCTCTAGCGGGTTCTTATATGCTGAAAGAACAGGCGGTTCTAGTATTAATGACTGGGAGATGGGTGTTGCTCATGCATTCACTCATGCTGACCGGCTCCAGTCCTTTGTTCTTGACTAAAGCGTCCAAGTCAGCCTTGACTTCTGGTCTGATAGCATAATGTACAGGTCCTTCTTTCAGAAACGTTGGTTTGCTGTCTGGCTTAATGCTAAGCTTCCCTGTAATGTCGTTCATACTACCCAGCTGTCCATTAAAGACTTCTCCATGTTTCTTTAAGATGGCAGGTAGGTCTGTGTCTCCATGTGTCATTGTATGCACTGATGGCCAGTCCAGTGTGATTTTCTCCATCTATGAACATCCCAGTAGTGATGCATAGTCTCCTTTCACAACATAGAGTGGCAGCTTTTCAGTTTGTCTGTTTACCTGAACTGTGACATCAGTGATGCCTCTCACAGCGACAGATTCACCTGTGTAAGTCTTTAACACGAGGTGCGCTGGTTGAAGTGGAAGGTGTTTCAGTGTATTTTTTCTGACACAAGAGATACAGCTGCCCCTGTGTCAATCTCCATGCCCACCGGCTGTCCCTCTAGCAAGGGGGAGACATAGTAGCCATGCAGCCCGCCAGGAAAAGGTCAGGATTTTCAGTTTGACTTCCTCGTCTGATGAGTCACTCACCTCAGTGTTCTCTTACTCAACAGTGTGAACATGTCTATGTGTCTTTCGTTGGAATGTCTGTTTCTTGTTTCCCGTTTTGTGATTTCTCTGTTCTCTTTTTGTTTCTGGAGACTTGTCCGATGTTGACCTTTTTACCACAGGCTGAACAATCCATGTCCTTACACCAGCATGTGACTTGATTTCCCCGTCTCTGATTTTCAGTTGAAACTCTGTTGAAATGTTTTATTTATTTGAAAGGAACACAGACAAGAACAAATAGCAGCAGGAATGGTTATACAGCTAGAGACACAATACTGTTAAAATATATATCAGAATAAATAGCAGCAGGAATGGTTATACAGCTGGAGACACAATACTGTTAAAATATATATCAGTATATTATGGAAACTAGTTATTGCAGATAAATACAATTATAATAAACCACATATACAATCACCCACCTCAGCTGCATCAACTCACCCTCCAACCCCTCCTGGGACCACCCCAACCCACCCTCCAACCCCTCCTGGGACCACCCCAACCCACCCTCCAACCCCTCCTGGGACCACCCCAACCCACCCTCCAACCCCTCCTGGGACCACCCCAACCCACCTTCCAACCCCTCCTGGGACCAACCCAACCCACCCTCAAACCCCGTCAGGGACCACCCCAACACACCCTCCAACCCCTCCTGGGACCACCCCCACCCACCCTCCAACCCCTCCTGGGACCACCCCAACCCACCCTCCAACCCCTCCTGGGACCACCCCAACCCACCCTCCAACCCCTCCTGGGACCACCCCAACACACCCTCCAACCCCTCCTGGGACCACCCCAACCCACCCTCCAACCCCTCCTGGGACCAACCCAACCCACCCTCCAACCCCGCCTGGGACCACCCCAACACACCCTCCAACCCCTCCTGGGACCACCCCAACCCACCCTCCAACCCCTCCTGGGACCACCCCAACACACCCAACCTGATCTCCATTAAATTAAATACTAAATCAAGGTACACATTTGCACAAAAATTATAATTACTGGTTAATCTGTTGGGTAAAACCCACTACAGGAGTTATTTTATGGTTTCAGCTGCAATTGTTGTTTGGCTAGCCCCATGGATCCTAGCAGTGGATAGTTCTAAATAAATGATATCTATAAAAGTGCTGATCCAATGAGGTGTGGTGGTTGCCATCTTAGTTCCAACATCTTTTTAGCTGCTGTCCAACCTGACAACATTATACGTCTTTGCTGTAATGACAGTGGTGAATTATCATTCAGTAATAACAGTTTGGGGGAACAAGGTATGAAGATACCTCTTTCCAAAACATGCCCCTGATCACTCCCAGTACATATTTATTAAAGGAGCCCAAGGCACCTTGATTACATAGATCGCACAGAGGAGCAGTTGTGATTTCTATTAAAATATGTTTTCTAGGTGGAAGGTTTATCCTGTGTATGAGATTACAATGTATCAGCTGATGATTAGGATTGTTAGATGAACCCACTAAGTTCCTGATGAACTCAACTGGTGAGCCTCTTTAGCAGCTAGTTCCATGGACACACTGATTTCAATGTCCTTTGCCAAGGTCAGATGACTTTCAGTCAACAGTCTCTTTTGTGTAGCTTCACTCCGTAGTCCACATACTAGTCTGTCTCTAATGATGTCATTTAGAACAGCATTAAACTCAGTGTTCTGGTAGTTTCTTTAATGCAGCAGCAAACATTGTTACTGATTCTCCCTCTTCCTGATGTCTCCTGTGGAACCTGAACCTTTCAGCATTAACTAGTGGTTCTGGTGAAAAATGTCCTTTAAGTATCTCCACAATATCCCCATACGTCTTATTACCTGTTCTGTCTGGCTGTAGCAGGCTGCCTAGTAAATTAAATGTCTTTGGCCCCATTACACTAAAACATGTAGGCACAATGTTGTCCTCATCCATGTCATTTACAAGAACAAAATATTCAAACTGTTCTGTATATGAGCTCCACTGATCAATACTTTCATCAAACTGTCCAATGTTTCCAACATTTCCAATAATTTTTCGTATCTCAATAAGCTCCTGATTGTCTCTCACTTCAATATTGTCCTCAACCAAAGCAATATTTTCCTCAGTCACGTGATCTTCATTCACTTCACTCACTGAAGTTTCCACCTAAATTCGCTCATTTAGCAGTTTTAATTAAAAGGTTTGTCTTCACAGTTGAATAAATGTCCTCCCTTTTAATCACGTTGTTTTCCAGCTCCGATGTCCGTCTCCAGTCCTTTTCTGCCGTCCATGACGATGTTAACTCCAGTGGAGGAAAAAGTACCCAAATGTCAAACTTGATTAAAAGTAAAGATACCTTAATAGAAAATGACTCAACTAAAAGTGAAATTCACCCAGTAAAATACTACTTGAGTAAAAGTTCAAAAGTAGTTGGTTTTAAATATACTTAATTATCAAAAGTAAATGTAATTGCTAAAATATGCTTAAGTATCAAAGGTAAAATACAAGTACAAATCATTTCAAATTCCTTACATAAAGCAAACCAGACGATTTTCTTGTTTTTAAAATGTACGTTCAGCCAGAGGCAAACTCCAACACTCAGACAATTTACAAACAAAGCATTTGTGTTTAGTGAGTACCCCAGATCAGAGGCAGTAGGGATGTTCTCTTGATAAGTGTGTGAATTGGACCATTTCCTGTCCTGCTAAGCATTCAAAATGTAACGAGTACTTTTGGGTGTCAGGGAAAATGTATGGAGTAAAAAGTACATTATTTTCTTTAGGAATGTAGTGAAGTAAAAGTAGTCAAAAATATAAATAGTAAAGTCAAGTACAGATACCCCAAAAAACTACTTAAGTAGTACTTTAAAGTATTTTTACTTAAGTAATTTACACCACTGGTTAACTCTCTTTCTTAGCTATCTCGACTATGCACTTGCCTCTTCTAGCAATACACTGTGCTAACATTAGCCTAGACTGTACCACAGAAAATAACAGTTTTAAACAGTTGTAAAAACCCACTTCTTCCAGACAGAATAGTTCCTGTAGATTCAGACTTACTCATCACCAATCTTTTGTTATGTCTCGTGGGTTTCATAACCACGTCTGTATAACAATTCAATAATGATGAGACGGGAGACAGGAATCAGTTCAACCATTTATCTGGAACGTGATCATCTCAATACATACAAACCCCCATGATGCTCTGCGGCACAACCCCAATATACAACAAATACATACATAAGTAAATGGACACGAAACAAAACTCATAGAGGAATTTTAATGTTCAGTTGTAGAAAGTAGGGCCATGGGATAGGGTCAGAAAGGTCAGTATGTTTGATAACTGGTTCCAGAGGTGACATGACAAGCATAAGG
This sequence comes from Coregonus lavaretus, assembly GCF_964263955.1. Classification (NCBI taxonomy): domain Eukaryota; kingdom Metazoa; phylum Chordata; class Actinopteri; order Salmoniformes; family Salmonidae; genus Coregonus; species Coregonus lavaretus. The sequence continues at coordinate 100,371 of NW_028166172.1, read as the reverse complement.
TCCATTATAACACAGTGAAGTAGAGGTGGGAGCTAAAAGCAGACATGGACAGTGAGACGGTGTGAGGAGGTCAGGGGTGAAACACTAGATCAGGACAGGTAGAAATGGCAGGGCTGGTTGTGTTCAGTGTGTGTGTCCAGTGTGTGTGTGTGTGTCCAGTGTATGTATGTGTGTCCAGTGTGTGTGTGTGTGTGTGTGTGTGTGTCTAGTGTGTGTGTGTGTGTGTCCTGTGTGTGTGTGTGTGTTCAGTGTCAGTGTGTGTGTGTGTTCAGTGTGTGAGTGTGTGTGTTTAAAGTGTGTGTGTGTGTGTGTCCTGTGTGTGTTTGTCCAGTGTGTGTGTGTGTCCAGTGTGTGTGTGTGTTCAGTGTGTATGTGTGTGTGTTCGGTGTGTGTGTGTGTTCTGTGTGTGTGTGTCCTGTGTGTGTGTGTGTGTCAGGTGTGTGTGTGTGTGTCCTGTGTGTGTGTGTGTGTCAGGTGTGTGTGTGTGTGTGTGTCAGGTGTATGTGAGTGTGTGTGTCCAGTGTGTGTGAGTGTGTGTGTCCAGTGTGTGTGTGTGTCCTGTGTGTGTGTCCTGTGTGTGTGTGCGTGTCTAGTGTGTGTGTGTGTGTCCAGTGTGTGTGTGTGTGTGTGTCAGGTGTGTGTGTGTGTCCAGTGTATATGTGTGTGTCCTGTGTGTGTGTCCAGTGTGTATGTGTGTGTCCTGTGTGTGTGTGTCCAGTGTGTGTGTGTGTCCAGTGTGTGTGTGTGTGTTTGTCCAATGTGTGTCCAGTGTGTGTGTGTGTGTGTGTGTGATTAGTGTGTGTGTGTCCAGTGTGTGTGTGTGTGTGTGTGTGTCCAGTGTGTGTTTGTCCGGTGTGTGTGTGTTCAGTGTGTTTGTTCAGTGTGTGTGTGTGTGTGTGTACAGTGTGTACAGTGTGTGTGTACAGTGTGTGTGTTCAGAATGTGTGTGTGTGTCCAGTGTGTGTGTGTGTGTGTCCAGTTTTTGTGTGTGTCCAATGTGTGTGTGTCCAGTGTGTGTGTTTGTCCAGTGTGTGTGTGTGTCTAGTTTGTGTGTGTGTGTCCAGTGTGTGTGAGTCCAGTGTGTGTGTCCAGTGTGTCAATGTGTGTGTGTGTGTGTCCCCACTGTGTGTGTGTGTGAATCTAGTGTGTGTGTGTGTGTCCAGTGTGTGTGTGTTTGTCCAGTGTGTCTAGTGTGTGTGTGTGTGTGTGTCAGTGTTACCATGGTTATTATTTACAGGGACACTGAGGCGCCATCATCCCAAACCCAAAACCCTGGATAGAGGGGCTCAGTGAATGTGGAGTGGAATGTGTTCAGGTGGGTCAGTGTGTCAGAGGAGACCCTGTAGAAGGACAGAGTGCCGGCTGGCCAGTCCAGATACACTCCTACTCTGTGGGAGCTGGAGGAGCGGACGTCTATGGTAGTGTACTTATTATTGTGCCTGGCATAGTAACGGTTGTCATAGCAGTCCAGACTCCAGGACTTGTCATTGCGTCCAAGCCAACAGTCATTACCCCCTCCTCTCCTGCTGATTCCTTTATATGTCACTCCTATATCAGCCTCTCTCCCACTCCACTCTACCTCCCAGTAACAGCGCCCAGTCAGACCCTCTCTACACAGCAACTGACTACAGACCTCAAATCTCTCTGGGTGATCAGGATACGGCTGCTCATCTCTCCTCCATGTCACCTTTCTGTTCTCCTCAGACAGAGAGAGGAATCTGTTTGCTGTGTTTAGGTCCAGTGTGAGATCACAGACATCTGATGGATGAAACCAGACACAATATTAGAAATCATCATCATTCACATTAGAATGTTAACTCACTTTTCACTAATTCATTTAATGTAGATGTTTCTAGGTATCAAAAGGAGAAGTTAAGGTAACTTGAGACTTGTTGAATGATCATATGTTATACTGTATGGTAATATAAAACACACTTATTCCCATCAATTACACACACACACACACACACACACACTGGACACACATACACATCCTGAACACACACACACACACACTTACACTGAACACACACACACACATTGTCAAAGCAACTCTAGTCATATTCTTCACAGCAGTCAACACTCACATTTTCTAAGTCCAGGTTTCATTGTGTTCTCTCCACCATGTTCCACACTGTAGCGGTAAGCAGAAGAACAGACAGTCATTGAGGGATAAACCTGAACTCACACACACACACACACACACACACACACACACACACACACACACACACACACACACACACACACACACACACACACACACAGTGTGTGTGTCCAGTGTGTGTCCAGTGTGTGTGTGTGTGTGTGTGTGTGTGTCTGTCCAGTGTGTGTGTGTGTGTCCAGTATGTGTGTGTGTGTGTCCAGTGTGTGTGTGTGTGTTTGTCCAGTGTGTGTGTTTTTCCAGTGTGTGTGTGTGTGTGTGTGTGTGTGTGTGTTTCCAGTGTGTGTGTGTGTGTCCATTGTGTGTGTGTGTGTGTCTAGTGTGTGTGTGTTTGTCCAGTGTGTGTGTGTGTGTCCAGTGTGTGTGTGTGTCCAGTGTTTGTGTGTGTGTGTGTCCATTGTGTGTGAGTGTGTGTGTGTGTGTGTGTGTCCAGTGTGAGTAAGTCTGTGTGTTTGTGTGTGTCCAGTGTGTGTCCAGTGTGTGTTTGTGTGTGTGTGTGTCCTTTGTGTGTATGTGTTCGTGTGTGTGTCCAGTGTGTGTTTGTATTTGTGTGTGTGTCCGGTGTGTGTCCAGTATGTGTGTGTGTGTGTGTGTGTGTGTGTGTGTACAGTGTGTGTGTATGCGTGTGTGTCCAGTGTGTGTGTGTATGCGTGTGTGTCCAGTGTGTGTGTGTATGCGTGTGTGTCCAGTGTGTGTGTGTGTCTAGTGTGTGTGTGTGTCCAGTGTGTGTGTGTGTGTGTGTGTGTCCAGTGTGTGTGCGTCCTTTGTGTGTGTGTCCTTTGTGTGTGTACTGGTGGACACACACACACACACACACAGGACACACACAGGACACACACACACTGGACACACACACACACACACACACACACACACACACACACACACACACACAGTCATTATATAACTTAGTCCAAGCGGTGGTCAGAATGTTTGTCTTAACTAGCCTGATAACTCCAACATGTCTGATATGAACATTGACATAAACCCTCTACATACTTGAGTTTCTCCAGTCTGCAGTGTGGATCCTCCAGTCCAGCAGAGAGCAGTCTGACTCCTGAGTCTCCTGGGTGATTGTAGCTCAGGTCCAGCTCTCTCAGGTGTGAGGGGTTTGACTTCAGAGCTGAGACCAGAGAAGCACAGCCTTCCTCTGTGACTAGACAGCCTGACAGCCTGCAAAGAGTCAAATCATATTAAAACCACACTGCTATTCTTTGGTGGTGAAAATAGTGGCAATATATTTTTTCTACATATTCAGATATATCAGTGTCCTGAAACCTGCCATATCTATTCATAAATTAATGTATCATTATTAGAAATGACAAATTATCAAAGTATTACTTGTAGATAGAAAAATGCATATTACAAATATTTGAGTAGACTGACCAGAGCAGTTTAAAAAGCAGTATCAGTCAAAAGACAGACAGTGAGGTATCAGATTTAGATTGTATTGAGTATACAGTCCACACCATATCTAGTTTGACAGTGAAAATTACATTTTAAATGTGGCTCTATACTCCAGCATTTTGGATTTGAGATCAAATGTTTCATATGAGGTGACAGTATATAATGTCACCTTTTATTTGAGGGTATTTTCATACATATCTGTTTCAACGTTTAGAAATGAAAGCACTTTATGTATCTAGTCCCCCTATTTGACGAAGTCATAAGTATTCTAACTAATTCACTTATAGTGTATTAAAGTAGTCAAAAGTTGAGTATTTGGTCCCAAACTCGTTGGTTGCATTTGCAGTTTGTTTTGGTTGTGTTTTGGGATATGTTTTGTCCAATAGTAACTGAATGGTGGATGATGACTGGAGTAATTTTCTGTCTAAGTGAGTAGATAACATGTTTCTAAACACTACTAACTGAATCCTGATGACGCTATGATTAAGAAAAATCATGAATGAATCATGAATAATAATGAGTGAGAAAGTTACAGAGGCTATAACAAAACATGCTAACCTCTCACCATTAACATCAAATAAAAGGTGACATTCTGTACTGTCGCCTAATATGAAACATTATATCTCAAATCCAAAATGCTGGAGCATAGCACCAAATGTAAAACTGTAAGCTTCACTGTCCAAACACATATGGTGTGGACTATGTGTGCCTGGTAAACACATGTGGATCTGGTGAACAGTTATCACTTGTTGACCAACTACAGGAATACTGACCTCAGAGTCTCCAGTTTACAGTGGGGATTCCCCAGTCCAGCAGAGAGCAGCTTCACTCCTGAATCCTTCAGGTCATTGCTACTCAGATCCAGCTCTCTCAGGTGTGAGGGGTTTGACTTCAGAGCTGAGACCAGAGAAGCACAGCCTTCCTCTGTGACTAGACAGCCTGACAGCCTGCAAAGAGTCAAATCATATTAAAACCACACTGCAATTCTTTGGTGGTGAAAATAGTGGCAGTATATATTTTCTACATATTCAGATATATCAGTGTCCTGAAACCTGCCATATATATTCATAAATTAATGTATCATTATTAGAAATGACAAATTATCAAAGTTTTGCTTGTAGAGAGACAAATATAGAAGTACAAATACAGTGGTGTGAAAAAGTGTTTTCCCCCTTCCTGATTTGTTATTTGTTTGCATGTTTGTCACACTTAAATGTTTCAGATCATCAAACAAATTTAAATATTAGTCAAAGATAAAATGCAGTTTTGAAATGAAGGTTGTTATTATTAAGGGAAAACAAAATCCAAACCTACATGGCCCTGTGTGAAAAAGTGATTGCCCCCCCTGTTATAACACAACTCAACTGTGGTTCATCACACCTGAGTTCAATTCCTCTAGCCACGCCCAGGCCTGATTACTGCCACACCTGTTCTCAATCTAGGAATCACTTAAATAGGACCTGCCTGACAAAGTGAAGTAGACCAAAAGATCCTCAAAAGCTAGACATCATGCCGAGATCCAAAGAAATTCAGGAACAAATGAGAAAGAATGTAATTGAGATCCATCAGTCTGGAAAAGGTTATAAAGCAATTTCTAAATCTTTGGGACTCCGGCGAACCACAGTGAGTGCCATTATCCACAAATGGCGAGAACATGGAACAGTGGTGAACCTTCCCAGGAGTGACCGGCCGACCAAAATGACCCCAAGAGCGTAGCGACGACTCATCCAAGAGGTCACAAAAGACCCCACAACAACATCCAAAGAGCTGCAGGCCTCACTTACTCAGTTAAAGTCAATGTTCATGACTCCACCATAAGAAAGAGACTGGGCAGAAATGGCCTGCATGGCAGAGTTCCAAGACGAAAACCACTGCTGAGCAAAAAAACCATTAAGGCTCGTCTCGTTTTTGCCAGAAAACATATTGATGATCCCCAAGACCTTTGGGAAAATACTCTGTGGACTGACGAGACAAAAGTTGAACTTTTTGGAAGGTGTGTGTCCCATTACATCTGGCGTAAAAGTAACATCGCATTTCAGAAAAAGAACATCATACCAACAGTAAAATATGGTGGTGGTAGTGTGATGGTCTGGGCCTGTTTTGCTGCTTCAGGACCTGGAAGACTTGCTGTGATAAATGGAACCATGAATTCTGCTGTCTACCAAAAAAACCTGAAGGAGAATGTCCGGCCATCTGTTCGAGACCTCAAGCTGAAGCGAACTTGGATTCTGCAGCAGGACAATGATCCAAAACACACCAGCAAGTTCACCTCTGAATGGCTGAAGAAAAACAAAATGAAGACTTTGGAGTGGCCTAGTCAAAGTCCTGACCTGAATCCTATTGAGATGCTGTGGCATGACCTTAAAAAGGCAGTTCATGCTCTCAAACCCTCCAATGTGGCTGAATAACAACAATTCTGCAAAGATGAGTGGGCCAAAATTCCTCCACAGCGCTGTAAAAACATCATGGGAATTCAAATGTTTGATTGCAGTTGTTGCTGCTAAGGGTGGCCCAACCAGTTATTAGGTTGTAGGGGGCAATCACTTTTTCACACAGGGCCATGTGGGTTTGGATTTTGTTTTCCCTTAATAATAACAACCTTCATTTCAAGACTGCATTTTGTGTTTACTTGTGTTATCTTTGACTAATATTTAAATTTGTTTGATGATCTGAATCATTTAAGTGTGACAAACATGCAAACAAATAAGAAATCAGAAAGGGGGCGAACACTTTTTCAAACCAAATGTAAAACTGTAAGCTTCACTGTCCAAACACATATGGTGTGGACTATGTGTGCCTGGTAAACACATGTGGATCTGGTGAACAGTTATCACTTGTTGACCAACTACAGGAATACTGACCTCAGAGTCTCCAGTTTACAGTGGGTATTCCCCAGTCCAGCAGAGAGCAGCTTCACTCCTGAATCCTTCAGGTCATTGTTACTCAGATCCAGCTCTCTCAGGTGTGAGGGGTTTGACTTCAGAACTGAGACCAGAGAAGCACAGCCTTCCTCTGTGACTAGACAGCGTGACAGCCTGCAAAGAGTCAAATCATATTAAAACCACACTGCTATTCTTTGGAGGTGAAAATATATTTTTTCAACATATTCAGATACATCAGAGTCCTGATACCTGCCATATCTATTCATAAATGATTGTATTATTATTAGAAATTATCAAAGTATTGCTTGTAGATAGAAAAATGCATATTACAAATATTTGAGTTGACTGACCAGAGCAGTTTAAAAAGCAGTATCAGTCAAAAGACAGACGGTGAGGTATCAGATTTAGATTGTATTGAGTATACAGTCCACACCATATCTATTTTGACAGTGAAGCTAAAATTTTTAATGTGGCTTTGTACTCCAACATTTTGGATTTGAGATCAAATGTTTCAGATGAGGTGACAGTATATAATGTCACCTTTAATTTGAGGATATTTTAATACATATCTGTTTCACCGTTTAGAAATGAAAGCACTTTATGTATGTAGTCCCCCTATTTGAAGAAGTCATAAGTATTCTGACCAATTCACTTATAGTGTATTAAAGTAGTCAAAAGTTTAGTATTGGGTCTCAAACTCGTTGGTTGCATTAGCAGTTTGTTTTGGTTGTGTTTTGTTACAGAGCCTACAACAAAACATGCTAACCTCTCACCATTATCCTGAAATAAAAGGTGACATTCTGTACTGTCGCCTAATATGAAACATTCTATCTCAAATCCAAAATGCTGGAGTATAGCACCAAATGTAAAACTGTAAGCTTCACTGTCCAAACACATATGGTGTGGACTATGTGTGCCTGGTAAACACATGTGGATCTGGTGAACAGTTATCACTTGTTGACCAACTACAGGAATACTGACCTCAGAGTCTCCAGTTGACAGTGTGGATCCTCCAGTCCAGCAGAGAGCAGTCTGACTCCTGAGTCTCCTGGGTGATTGTAGCTCAGGTCCAGCTCTCTCAGGTGTGAAGGGTTTGACTTCAGAACTGAGACCAGAGAAGCACAGCCTTCCTCTGTGACTAGACAGCCTGACAGCCTGCAAAGAGTCAAATCATATTAAAACCACACTGCAATTCTTTGGTGGTGAAAATAGTGGCAGTATATATTTTCTACATATTCAGATATATCAGTGTCCTGAAACCTGCCATATCTATTCATAAATGAATGTATCATTATTAGAAATGACAAATTATCAAAGTATTGCTCGTCGATAGAAACATTTATAGTACAAATATTTGAGTAGACTGACCAGAGCAGTTTAAAAAGCAGTATCAGTCAAAAGACAGACAGTGAGGTATCAGATTTAGATTGTATTGAGTATACAGTCCACACCATATCTAGTTTGACAGTGAAGCTAACATTTTAAATGTGGCTCTATACTCCAACATTTTGGATTTGAGATCAAATGTATCATATGAGGTGACAGTATATAATGTCACCTTTTATTTGAGGGTATTTTAATACATATCTGTTTCACCATTTAGAAATGAAAGCACTTTATGTATCTAGTCCCCCACTTTGAAGAAGTCAAACGTATTCTGACCATTTCACTTACAGTGTATTAAAGTATTCAAAAGTTTAGTATTTGGTGCCAAACTCGTTGGTTGCATTTGCAGTTTGTTTTGGTTGTGTTTTGGGTTATGTTTTGCCCAACAGTAACTGAATGGTGGATGATGACTGGAGTAATTTTCTGTCTAAGTGAGTAGATAACATGTTTCTAAACATTACTAAATTAATCCTGATGATGCCATGATTAAGAAAAATCATGAATGGATTATGAATAATAATGAGTGAGAAAGTTACAGAGGCTACAACAAAACATGCTAACCTCTCACCATTACCAATAACAGAGGGGGTATGATCCTTGTTCCTCAGTAACTTTCTCATTCATCATCATTCACGATTCATTAATGATTATTCATAATCATGGTAGCGTCCACATGAATGTAGAAGTGTTCAGAAACATATTCTATTCTTACTGACAATACAAGTGAAGTGACTCCAAAATGACAGGACATTATTCACCATTCAGTTTCTATTGGGAAAAACATCATCCAAAACACAACCAAGACAAACTGCAAATGTATTCAACAAGTTTGTAGAATCACAGGCTTGATGTAATCACTGCAGGTAAGGAATATGGGACCAAATACTAAACTTATGACTACTTTACTACAATATAAGTGACTATGTCCAAATTATTACGACTTTTTCAAATGGGAGCACTAGACACATAAAGTGATTTCATTTCTAAACATTAACACATATATGTATGAAAATACTCTCAAATAAAAGGTGACATTATATACTGTTGACTAATATGAAACATTCTATCTCAAATCCAAAATGATGGAGTATAGCACCAAATGTAAAACTGTAAGCTTCACTGTCCAAACACATATGGTGTGGACTATGTGTGCCTGGTAAACACATGTGGATCTGGTGAACAGTTATCACTTGTTGACCAACTACAGGAATACTGACCTCAGAGTCTCCAGTTTACAGTGTGGATCCTCCAGTCCAGCAGAGAGCAGTCTGACTCCTGAGTCTCCTGGGTGATTGTAGCTCAGGTCCAGCTCTCTCAGGTGTGAGGGGTTTGACTTCAGAGCTGAGACCAGAGAATCACAGCCTTCCTCTGTGACTAGACAGCCTGACAGCCTGCAAAGAGTCAAATCATATTAAAACCACACTGCAATTCTTTGGTGGTGAAAATAGTGGCAGTATATATTTTCTACATATTCAGATATATCAGTGTCCTGAAACCTGCCATATCTATTCATAAATGAATGTATCATTATTAGAAATGACAAATTATCAAAGTATTGCTCGTCGATAGAAACATTTATAGTACAAATATTTGAGTAGACTGACCAGAGCAGTTTAAAAAGCAGTATCAGTCAAAAGACAGACAGTGAGGTATCAGATTTAGATTGTATTGAGTATACAGTCCACACCATATCTAGTTTGACAGTGAAGCTAACATTTTAAATGTGGCTCTATACTCCAACATTTTGGATTTGAGATCAAATGTATCATATGAGGTGACAGTATATAATGTCACCTTTTATTTGAGGGTATTTTAATACATATCTGTTTCACCATTTAGAAATGAAAGCACTTTATGTATCTAGTCCCCCACTTTGAAGAAGTCAAACGTATTCTGACCATTTCACTTACAGTGTATTAAAGTATTCAAAAGTTTAGTATTTGGTGCCAAACTCGTTGGTTGCATTTGCAGTTTGTTTTGGTTGTGTTTTGGGTTATGTTTTGCCCAACAGTAACTGAATGGTGGATGATGACTGGAGTAATTTTCTGTCTAAGTGAGTAGATAACATGTTTCTAAACATTACTAAATTAATCCTGATGATGCCATGATTAAGAAAAATCATGAATGGATTATGAATAATAATGAGTGAGAAAGTTACAGAGGCTACAACAAAACATGCTAACCTCTCACCATTACCAATAACAGAGGGGGTATGATCCTTGTTCCTCAGTAACTTTCTCATTCATCATCATTCACGATTCATTAATGATTATTCATAATCATGGTAGCGTCCACATGAATGTAGAAGTGTTCAGAAACATATTCTATTCTTACTGACAATACAAGTGAAGTGACTCCAAAATGACAGGACATTATTCACCATTCAGTTTCTATTGGGAAAAACATCATCCAAAACACAACCAAGACAAACTGCAAATGTATTCAACAAGTTTGTAGAATCACAGGCTTGATGTAATCACTGTGGGTAAGGAATATGGGACCAAATACTAAACTTATGACTACTTTACTACAATATAAGTGACTATGTCCAAATTATTACGACTTTTTCAAATGGGAGCACTAGACACATAAAGTGATTTCATTTCTAAACATTAACACATATATGTATGAAAATACTCTCAAATAAAAGGTGACATTATATACTGTTGACTAATATGAAACATTCTATCTCAAATCCAAAATGATGGAGTATAGCACCAAATGTAAAACTGTAAGCTTCACTGTCCAAACACATATGGTGTGGACTATGTGTGCCTGGTAAACACATGTGGATCTGGTGAACAGTTATCACTTGTTGACCAACTACAGGAATACTGACCTCAGAGTCTCCAGTTTACAGTGGGGTTTCCCCAGTCCAGCAGAGAGCAGCTTCACTCCTGAATCCTTCAGGTCATTGTTACTCAGATCCAGCTCTCTCAAGTGTGAGGGGTTTGACTTCAGAACTGAGACCAGAGAAGCACAGCCTTCCTCTGTGACTAGACAGCCTGACAGCCTGCAAAGAGTCAAATCATATTAAAACCACACTGCTATTCTTTGGTGGTGAAAATATATTTTTTCAACATATTCAGATACATCAGAGTCCTGATACCTGCCATATCTATTCATAAATGGATGTTTCATTATTAGAAATGACAAATTATCAAAGTATTGCTTGTAGAGAGAAAACTAGAATCATTTTAAAACCACCCTGCTATTCTTTGGTTTTGAGTAATTATCTTTCTAAGTGGGTAGATAACATGTTTCTAAACACTACTAAAGTAATCCTGATGATGCCATGATTAAGAAAAATTATGAATGAATCATGAATAATAATGAATGAGAAAGTTACAGAGGCTACAACAAAACATGCTAACCTCTCACCATTAACATGAAATAAAAGGTGACATTATATACTGTTGCCTAATATGAAACATTCTATCTCAAATCCAAATTGCTGGAGCATAGCACCAAATGTAAAATGTATGCACGCATGACTGTAAGTCGCTTTGGATAAAAGCGTCTGCTAAATGGCATATTATTATTATTATTATTATTATTATTAAAACTGTAAGCTTCACTGTCCAAACACATGCAGTGAGGGAAAAAAGTATTTGATCCCCGGCTGATTTTGTTTGTTTGCCCACTGACAAAGAAATGATCAGTCTATCATTTTAATGGTAGGTTTATTTGAACAGTGAGAGACAGAATAACAACACAAATATCCAGAAAAGCTCATGTCAAAAATGTTATAAATTGATTTGCATTTTAATGAGGGAAATAAGTATTTGACCCCCTCTCAATCAGAAAGATTTCTGGCTCCCAGGTGTCTTTTATACAGGTAACGAGCTGAGATTAGGAGCACACTCTTAAAGGGAGTGCTCCTAATCTCAGTTTGTTACCTGTATAAAAGACACCTGTCCACAGAAGCAATCAATCAATCAGATTCCAAACTCTCCACCATGGCCAAGACCAAATAGCTCTCCAAGGATGTCAGGGACAAGATTGTAGACCTACACAAGGCTGGAATGGGCTACAAGACCATCACCAAGCAGCTTGGTGAGAAGGTGACAACAGTTGGTGCGACTATTCGCAAATGGAAGAAACACAAAATAACTGTCAATCTCCCTCGGCCTGGGGCTCCATGCAAGATCTCACCTCGTGGAGTTGCAATGATCATGAGAACAGTGAGGAATCAGCCCAGAACTACACGGGAGGATCTTGTCAATGATCTCAAGGCAGCTGGGACCATAGCCACCAAGAAAAAAATTGGTAACACACTGCGCTGTGAAGGACTGAAATCCTGCAGCGCCCGCAAGGTCCCCCTGCTCAAGAAAGCACATATACAGGCCCGTCTGAAGTTTGCCAATGAACATCTGAATGATTCAGAGAAGAACTGGGTGAAAGTGTTGTGGTCAGATGAGACCAAAATCGAGCTCTTTGCCATCAACTCAACTCGCCGTGTTTGGAGGAGGAGGAATGCTGCCTATGACCCCAAGAACACCATCCCCACCGTCAAACATGGAGGTGGAAACATTATGCTTTGGGGGTGTTTTTCTGCTAAGGGGACAGGACAACTTCACCGCATCAAAGGGACGATGGACGGGGCCATGTACCATCAAATCTTGGGTGAGAACCTCCTTCCCTCAGCCAGGGCATTGAAAATGGGTAATGGATGGGTATTCCAGCATGACAATGACCCAAAACACACGGCCAAGGCAACAAAGGAGTGGCTCAAGAAGAAGCACATTAAGGTCCTGGAGTGGCCTAGCCAGTCTCCAGACCTTAATCCCATAGAAAATCTGTGGAGGGAGCTGAAGGTTCGAGTTGCCAAACGTCAGCCTCGAAACCTTAATGACTTGGAGAAGATCTGCAAAGAGGAGTGGGACAAAATCCCTCCTGAGATGTGTGCAAACCTGGTGGCCAACTACAAGAAACGTCTGACCTCTGTGATTGCCAATAAGGGTTTTGCCACCAAGTACTAAGTCATGTTTTGCAGAGGGGTCAAATACTTATTTCCCTCATTAAAATGCAAATCAATTTATAACATTTTTGACATGCGTTTTTCTGGATTTTTTTGTTGTTATTCTGTCTCTCACTGTTCAAATAAACCTACCATTAAAATTATAGACTGATCATTTCTTTGTCAGTGGGTAAACGTACAAAATCAGCATGGGATCAAATACTTTTTTCCCTCACTGTATGGTGTGGACTATGTGTGCCTGGTAAACACATGTGGATCTAATGAACAGTTATCACTTGTTGAAAAACTACAGGAATACTGACCTCAGAGTCTCCAGTTTACAGTGGGGATTCCCCAGTCCAGCAGAGAGCAGCTTCACTCCTGAATCCTTCAGGTCATTGTTACTCAGATCCAGCTCTCTCAGGTGTGAGGGGTTTGACCACAGAGCTGAGACCAGAGAAGCACAGCCTTCCTCTGTGACTAGACAGCCTGACAGCCTGCAAATAGTCAAATCATATTAAAACCACACTGCTATTCTTTGGTGGTGAAAATAGTGGCAGTATATTTTTTCAAAATGTTCAGATACGTCAGTGTCCTGAAACCTGCCATATCTATTTATAAATGTATCCTTATTAAAAATTAAAAATGATCAAAGTATTGCTTGTAGAGAGAAAAATATAAAGTACAAATATTTGAGTAGACTGACCAGAGCAGTTTAAAAAGCAGTATCAGTCAAAAGACAGACAGTGAGGTATCAGATTTAGATTGTATTGAGTATACAGTCCACACCATATCTAGTTTGACAGTGAAGCTAACATTTTAAATGTGGCTCTATACTCCAGCATTTTGGATTTGAGATCAAATGTGTCATATAAGGTGACAGTATATAATGTCACCTTTTATTTGAGGGTATTTTAATACATATCTGTTTCACCGTTTAGAAATGAAAGCACTTTATGTATCTAGTCCCCCTATTTGAAGAAGTCATAAGTATTCTGACCAATTCACTTATAGTGTATTAAAGTAGTCAAAAGTTTAGTATTTGGTCTGTCGTAGAATTACAACATTATGTTAATCACACCTTTACAGTAGGTTGCGAAAGTATTCTCAGTTGGATTGAGGTCTGGGCTTTGACTAGGCCATTCCAAGACATGTAAATGTTTCCCCTTAAACCACTCGAGTGTATGCTTAGGGTCATTGTCCTGCTGGAAGGTGAACCCTCAAGAATTTCCCTGTATTTAGCACCATCCATCATTCCTTCAATTCTGACCAGTTTCCCAGTCCCTGCCGATGAAAAACATCCCCACAGCATGATGCTGCCGCCACCATGCTTCACTGTGGGGATGGTGTTCTCGGGGTGATGAGAGGTGTTGGGTTTGCCCCAGACATAGCGTTTTCCTTGATAGCCAAAAGCTCAATTTTAGTCTCATCTGACCAGAGTACCTTCTTCCATATGTTTGGGGAGTCTCCCACATGCCTTTTTGCTTATTTTTTTCTTAAAGCAATGGCTTTTTTTCTGGCCACACTTCCGTAAAGCACAGCTGTGTGGAGTGTATGGCTTGAAGTGGTCCTACGGACAGATACTCCAATCTCCGCTGTGGAGCTTTGCAGCTCCTTCAGGGTTATCTTTGGGCTCTTTGTTGCCTCTCTGATTAATGCCCTCCTTGCCTGGTCCATGAGTTTTGGATTGATGGTTGTATAATGCAAGGTATCATGGTATGGATGGTTGTGAGGAGAACCCTCCCTCCAGGTGATTAATTAACACCCAAATTCATAAATTAAGGCAAAGACTTAGTGTCCTATGTTGCATTAGTATGTCTGTATAAACAAGCAGTAAATGAACTGGAGACAGATATTTGGCTCCATGTAAATCTTGATGTCTGTTACATGAGAGCACAATGTACCTTTGTATAATTTCACGTATCTGTTCTTTGTCACAAGGACTCAGGAAGACTATAAAGAGTTGTAAACTAATCCTGTTTATTTTGGGGCTTTAACTCGACACCTTAACTGTAACCTTAGCTTTAACTCGGTGACTGTTAACACTCCATTACTGCAGTAATTAATCAAGCTAAATTGCTTTGAGGAAATCTAAAAGTCTCTCCTTTGATTCGAATAATTACCACGACAGTTCCCATATTCCTTGCCGACAATGACTAAATCAAGCTTGTGACTGCCATGATTAAGAAATATCATGAATGAATCATGAAAAATAATGAATAAGAGAGTTACAGAGGCTACAACAAAACATACTAACCTCTCACTATTAACATCAAATAAAAAAGGTGACATTCTGTAATGTCGCCTAATATGAAACATTTTATCTCAAATCCAAAATGCTGGAGCATAGCACCAAATGTAAAACTGTAAGCTTCACTGTCCAAACACATATGGTGTGGACTATGTGTGCCTGGTAAACACATGTGGATCTGGTGAACAGTTATCACTTGTTGACCAACTACAGGAATACTGACCTCAGAGTCTCCAGTTTACAGTGGGGTTTCCCCAGTCCAGCAGAGAGCAGCTCCACTCCTGAATCCTCCAGGTCATTGTTACTCAGATCCAGCTCTCTCAGGTGTGAGGGGTTTGACTTCGGAGCTGAGACCAGAGAAGCACAGCCTTTCTCTGTGACTCCACAGCCTGACAGCCTGACAAAGAGATCATCATGATTTCACAAACACACTGTTAATTTAACACAAGTAGTGTAGAAGGACAATGGCTGATGTCTCTTTGTCCTGTCTCGGAGCTCTACTGACAATTATTTCGACCTCATGGCTTGGTTTTTGCTCTGACATGCACTGTCAACCGTGGGACCTACAGTGGCTTGCGAAAGTATTCACCCCCCTTGGCATTTTTCCTATTTTGTTGCCTTACAACCTGGAATTAAAATGGATTTTGGGTCGGGGTGGGGGGGGGGTTGTATCATTTGATTTACACAACATGCCTACCACTTTGAAGATGCAAAATATTTTTTGGGGTGAAACAAACAAGAAATAAGACAAAAAAACAGAAAACTTGAGCGTGCGTAACTACTTTGTAGAGCCACCTTTTGCGGCAATTACAGCTGCAAGTCTCTTGGGGTATTACATTTTTTAATTTTACATTTCATTTAGCAGTCGCTATCCAGAGCGACTTACAGTTAGTGAGTTTCTGATCTTTTTTTATAACCCAACCCTGATCTGTTCTTCTCCACAACTTTGTCCCTGACCTATTTGGAGAGCTCCTTGGTCTTCATGGTGCCGCTTGCTTGGTGGTGCCCCTTGCTTAGTGGTGTTACAGACTCTGGGGCCTTTCAGAACAGGTGTACATATACTGAGATCATGTGACACTTAGATTGCACACAGGTGGACTTTATTTCATTTCACTTCACAAATTTGAACTATTTTGTGTATGTCCATTACATGAATTCCAAATAAAAATCCATTTAAATTACAGATTGTAATGCAACAAAATAGGAAAAACGCCAAGGGGGCTGAATACTTTTGCAAGGCACATCTAATTTCCAGTGTCTAGTGTCTGTGTTTATGTTGAAGGTGAATCAACAGTTACTACATCCATTTTTGGATCCACATCCATTTTTGGATCCACATCCATTTTTGGACTTATTAATTAATGATATCTACCCATTGATTCAGAAAATAATATAACTTATAAATGCCTCATGAGCTTAGTTCAACTGCCATGACCGACTTTGGGAAGCTCTGCTCAGCAGAACCCAAAGTACACGTTTTTTTTTACTCCAAACACTGTAAAGCCTCAAAACATGGTTAAAACTATATTTTTTTGTACCATGGATGGTCAGTCTTAGCATCCATCCTCTGTCTATACATTTATGTGGATACATTTCTCCAGCCCAAGCCCAGCTTTTTTACCAAAACAGTGGCAGGGAAGACACTTTGTGGGTGGGTGGGTGGGTGGATGGATGGATGGATGGATGGATAACTGTGAAGTAATGAGTGACCATTTTAGAAAATCATGGGACATATATTTTTGCTGCTTGTAGCCTATAACTGATGCTTCGTGGTCTTATGCAGCCATCTATTGGAAAATTAGCAATTAAAAGTTATTAATTCACATAAAGACATTGGTGAGGCAGCTGATAAATAAAGTGTATTAGATCAGTCTCAAACCTGCCCCACGCCAATTGCTGGACCTTCACACAGAGGTTACTAGGTCACCCAATTCAAACCACATTTGAAAAATAAAACAAATGTGTCTTATTTATCAAGTGTTCTGCCTTGCAATAACAAATATCATAAAATAACTAATAACAACAAAAAAACAGCAAAACGCTTGACAGGTTTTGATTAACAAAATAATCAAAATGTTATTTAGTACTATAATTGTATTTACTAAGATAATATTATTACTAAAATAGTTTCTAAAAGTGTTCTAGGCTACCCTACCCTAGAATTAGGGTTAAGGTTAATGCTAAAATAGGTTATACCTAGGGTTAGGGGTTAGGGTTATGGCTAAAATAGAATTAGGGTTAAGGGTTAAGGCTAAAATAGGTTATATTTAGGGTTAGAGTTTCTGTATAGCACTTTATGACATCTGCTGATGTAAAAAGGGCTTTATAAATACATTTGATTGATTGATTGATAGGTTTAGGGTAAGGCAAAAAAACAGTATGGTTTATAGCTCTCTTGCGCATCCCTGTGGCCGTCTGTGGGTACTACATAACTCATTCACGACATCTGCTAGGTTCATAATCTGAGGTAGCAACTGCGTCAGATCTACAAATCCATTAGCTAGACCACCCGATTAGACAACAATCACCCCATTATATCCATTTGGTTTGCAACTCAGTGAACCTGCGCAGCATTCGCTCAATTCCATGCCTACAAACTAAGATTTCGATGCATATCAAATTACCCAGCAGCCATTTAGAAACAACAAGTCGTCAAAAAAATGGTTATTTCTTACTTAAAAAATGTCTTCTGGCTGTTTAAATCGGCCACATCTTGAAAAAGAGAACAGGGACGTGTTTTTTTTTTTAGATTGTACACTTTTTTCTTAAAACATATATGGTTGACCATGACCAGAAACTGTTTAACGTTTGATGGCTACACGCCATGACAGTGGCTAACCACAACGTGTATTCAGGTGAACAGTGAGGTCGCTCACCAAGTTACCTGAGGTAAACCTAAAGGGTTAACGCTCACTAAGTAGCCATAACCTTGTTAATAATAAGTTACCTGAGGTAAACCTACAGGGTTAGCGCTCACCAAGTAGCTGTAACCTTGTTAATAATAAGTTACCTGAGGTAAACCTACAGGGTTAATGCTCACCAAGTAGCCGTAACCTTGTTAATAATAAGTTACCTGAGGTAAACCTACAGGGTTAATGCTCACCAAGTAGCCGTAACCTTGTTAATAATAAGTTACCTGAGGTAAACCTACAGGGTTAACGCTCACCAAGTAGCTGTAACCTTGTTAATAATCAGTTACCTGAGGTAAACCTACAGGGTTAACGCTCACCAAGTAGCCGTAACCTTGTTAATAATAAGTTACCTGAGGTAAACCTACAGGGTTAATGCTCACCAAGTAGCCGTAACCTTGTTAATAATAAGTTACCTGAGGTAAACCTACAGGGTTAATGCTCACCAAGTAGCCGTAACCTTGTTAATAATAAGTTACCTGAGGTAAACCTACAGGGTTAATGCTCACCAAGTAGCCGTAACCTTGTTAATAATAAGTTACCTGAGGTAAACCTACAGGGTTAGCGCTCACCAAGTAGTCGTAACCTTGTTAATAATAAGTTACCTGAGGTAAACCTACAGGGTTAATGCTCACCAAGTAGCTGTAACCTTGTTAATAATAAGTTACCTGAGGTAAACCTACAGGGTTAACGCTCACCAAGTAGCCGTACCCTTGTTAATAATAAGTTACCTGAGGTAAACCTACAGGGTTAACGCTCACCAAGTAGCCGTAACCTTGTTAATAATAAGTTACCTGAGGTAAACCTACAGGGTTAATGCTCACCAAGTAGCTGTAACCTTGTTAATAATAAGTTACCTGAGGTAAACCTACAGGGTTAACGCTCACCAAGTAGCCGTACCCTTGTTAATAATAAGTTACCTGAGGTAAACCTACAGGGTTAACGCTCACCAAGTAGCCGTAACCTTGTTAATAATAAGTTACCTGAGGTAAACCTACAGGGTTAACGCTCACCAAGTAGCCGTAACCTTGTTAATAATAAGTTACCTGAGGTAAACCTACAGGGTTAATGCTCACCAAGTAGCTGTAACCTTGGTAATAATAAGTTACCTGAGGTAAACCTACAGGGTCAACGCTCACCAAGTAGCTGTAACCTTGTTAATAATCAGTTACCTGAGGTAAACCTACAGGGTTAACGCTCACCAAGTAGCCGTAACCTTGTTAATAATAAGTTACCTGAGGTAAACCTACAGGGTTAATGCTCACCAAGTAGCTGTAACCTTGTTAATAATAAGTTACCTGAGGTAAACCTACAGGGTTAACGCTCACCAAGTAGCCGTAACCTTGTTAATAATAAGTTACCTGAGGTAAACCTACAGGGTTAGCGCTCACCAAGTAGTCGTAACCTTGTTAATAATAAGTTACCTGAGGTAAACCTACAGGGTTAATGCTCACCAAGTAGCTGTAACCTTGGTAATAATAAGTTACCTGAGGTAAACCTACAGGGTTAACGCTCACCAAGTAGCTGTAACCTTGTTAATAATCAGTTACCTGAGGTAAACCTACAGGGTTAACGCTCACCAAGTAGCCGTAACCTTGTTAATAATAAGTTACCTGAGGTAAACCTACAGGGTTAATGCTCACCAAGTAGCTGTAACCTTGTTAATAATAAGTTACCTGAGGTAAACCTACAGGGTTAACGCTCACCAAGTAGCCGTACCCTTGTTAATAATAAGTTACCTGAGGTAAACCTACAGGGTTAACGCTCACCAAGTAGCCGTAACCTTGTTAATAATAAGTTACCTGAGGTAAACCTACAGGGTTAATGCTCACCAAGTAGCTGTAACCTTGGTAATAATAAGTTACCTGAGGTAAACCTACAGGGTCAACGCTCACCAAGTAGCTGTAACCTTGTTAATAATCAGTTACCTGAGGTAAACCTACAGGGTTAACGCTCACCAAGTAGCCGTAACCTTGTTAATAATAAGTTACCTGAGGTAAACCTACAGGGTTAATGCTCACCAAGTAGCTGTAACCTTGTTAATAATAAGTTACCTGAGGTAAACCTACAGGGTTAACGCTCACCAAGTAGCCGTAACCTTGTTAATAATAAGTTACCTGAGGTAAACCTACAGGGTTAGCGCTCACCAAGTAGTCGTAACCTTGTTAATAATAAGTTACCTGAGGTAAACCTACAGGGTTAATGCTCACCAAGTAGCTGTAACCTTGTTAATAATAAGTTACCTGAGGTAAACCTACAGGGTTAACGCTCACCAAGTAGCCGTACCCTTGTTAATAATAAGTTACCTGAGGTAAACCTACAGGGTTAACGCTCACCAAGTAGCCGTAACCTTGTTAATAATAAGTTACCTGAGGTAAACCTACAGGGTTAATGCTCACCAAGTAGCTGTAACCTTGTTAATAATAAGTTACCTGAGGTAAACCTACAGGGTTAACGCTCACCAAGTAGCCGTACCCTTGTTAATAATAAGTTACCTGAGGTAAACCTACAGGGTTAACGCTCACCAAGTAGCCGTAACCTTGTTAATAATAAGTTACCTGAGGTAAACCTACAGGGTTAACGCTCACCAAGTAGCTGTAACCTTGGTAATAATAAGTTACCTGAGGTAAACCTACAGGGTCAACGCTCACCAAGTAGCTGTAACCTTGTTAATAATCAGTTACCTGAGGTAAACCTACAGGGTTAACGCTCACCAAGTAGCCGTAACCTTGTTAATAATAAGTTACCTGAGGTAAACCTACAGGGTCAACGCTCACCAAGTAGCTGTAACCTTGTTAATAATAAGTTACCTGAGGTAAACCTACAGGGTCAACGCTCACCAAGTAGCTGTAACCTTGTTAATAATCAGTTACCTGAGGTAAACCTACAGGGTTAACGCTCACCAAGTAGCCGTAACCTTGTTAATAATAAGTTACCTGAGGTAAACCTACAGGGTCAACGCTCACCAAGTAGCCGTAACCTTGTTAATAATAAGTTACCTGAGGTAAACCTACAGGGTTAACGCTCACCAAGTAGCCATAACCTTGTTAATAATCAGTTACCTGAGGTAAACCTACAGGGTTAACGCTCACCAAGTAGCTGTAACCTTGGTAATAATAAGTTACCTGAGGTAAACCTACAGGGTCAACGCTCACCAAGTAGCTGTAACCTTGTTAATAATAAGTTACCTGAGGTAAACCTACAGGGTCAACGCTCACCAAGTAGCTGTAACCTTGTTAATAATCAGTTACCTGAGGTAAACCTACAGGGTTAACGCTCACCAAGTAGCCATAACCTTGTTAATAATCAGTTACCTGAGGTAAACCTACAGGGTTAACGCAGGCAGGTCTCATTGATAACAATAGTGAAGCTGGCATTGTGACGCAGAACAATGGGCTGGGAATAGAACGTTCTGAAGGCGAGTCGGTGTCACGGAGCTCAACAGAACTAATAGGAGCTGGTAGGGTGAAAAATGCCCAAACATAAGGCCTGTTTTTTCGAGATTACTTCATAACCAGGGACAGAAGGTAATATTATGAAACTGGGCTCCATGGCGGATGCAATGAACTAATTTTATCCGAAATAAACGTTGTAAAAAATGTCACTTGATGCGGCCCAAAAATAATATTAAAAAGTTCAGTCCTTGGACACAGAGGGGTTAAACACTAAAGTTACCGTCCATCTAGTGAAGAGGAGAACCGGACAGAGGGATGGTAGGTAGCCAGCATCCGTCAACGAGAGAGGGAGAAGCCCTTCACGGTACTTAACAGGTGGAAGAAACAACCAGGGAGCTCCATCGGTCCACAAGAAATGCAGGCAGCCGGTGATGATGTAGTGGTAGCTAGGATAACTAGGATGCTGCTGGTAAAGAGTAGCTAGCTTAGCTAGCTGTACCGACTAGCTTGGCTAGCTAGCAGGTCGTTCGTCTGTCCCTCGAGGATGATGACGAACCCGTTGAACCACACAATTAAACAAGACTAGCGAGTGAAAAGGATCTGGCTACACTCATACTGTCACTGACCATTAAGCAAAAAAGCAAATTGAACAATAAACTTCGGTGTCTCAACACTGTAACGAATTCCCTCGTTATTCCCCAACATCACCTCAGCCCACTCTGCGCGTAACTGGACAATATGCTTGGCGCCAAACCGTACGTGGACGCGGACAGTTCTGTACGTGGACGCGGACAGTTCCAGAACGCGGACATGAGCAGAGCAACACAATAAACTAAACCCAGTCTTTACAGTGGCTTACATTAGTAATATTAATTTTTTATTATGGA
Organism: Coregonus lavaretus; assembly: GCF_964263955.1. NCBI lineage: Eukaryota > Metazoa > Chordata > Actinopteri > Salmoniformes > Salmonidae > Coregonus > Coregonus lavaretus. Next base: position 78,130 of record NW_028166172.1, on the reverse strand, counting down.
AAACAAAATTATTCGTTTTTTAAAACAATGTTTTGAGATCTGGGCCCATATCCAAAAAGCGTCTCAGAGTAGAAAATGTGTCGTATAAGTACTGAGAATAAAGCCGTTTTAGTCCTACTCTTATGGGTATAAATTAATGCTATGCATGAAGCCTCTTTATTCATAAGCGTCCCACCTAGTTGGCAGATATTTAGGACACCTCATGAGCTGTACTAACCAGTTAAGAGGTACCAGCAGGTGTCTTGATAATAGAAACATGCAGCGAGTCAGTGGTTCCTGTGCAACATGTAATTGCTTTGGAGCAGTGGTGACCTGTCATTCAGGGCAGAGCCCCACCTGTTTAGCAGATGCTCTTACCCAGAGCGATTTACAGTAAGTGCATTCATCTTAAGATAGCTAGGTGAGACAACCAGATAATACAGTCAAATATACAGGATACAAACATTCAATGTCAGCTAAACAATGGATATATAGCGTTTTGCAATAAAAATAATTATTATTATCTACATCTAAAATCTATTAATTAAACATCTGAGAACAGTAATATTGAAGGTACCCATAAGCAACCATTTCTGATTATTGTGGAAATAGCATTAAGGAAATAAACTCTTAATAATTCTTAAACAAAATTGTCATCTCACCTCTTAGCTTCGGTGTCATGTTCCCCAGAGAGACTCATTTTAGACCACTGACCCCTAAACAGAGATCCAACATGTTGGTTGTAGTTAACACAGTAATTCTTGAATGTGAATTGTTATCATTTATTAATTATCTCTTACAAAACATTTACTAACAGACATATTGAAACAGTCAGGCTATTTAATGCAATCAAATGAACATCTGATTGTGACATCTCTTCTCCATGTTAACTGTCAATAATAATAATAAATCACTGTTTGTTAAGGTAGTTATAGACAGTGCAGCAACACAAGGCCATGTCTCACACTTATTTGTATTCATTAAAAGTCAGCCAATTATTATCTTTAAATCTGTTCTTTTCTAAACGTATCTGAGAATGTAGACAGAAGGGCTAAAACGGGCTTGATTGATCTGCAGGGGGATCAGTGATCTATACAGAAATGTTTTTTGCAACAATTAAGAGATTTTTTATTATTTAAAGTAGGCTAGGTTATAATGTATAACAGTAATTTTTTGTGTAAAGCAGATCAAGGTCTATACCTCAGCCAGTGGCGACCCGTCATTCAGGGCAGGTGGCCTTTCCTGTTTTGCATGTTATTTTGGCATTAATACGTGTCACATATCAGTTTGCAAAAAATGTAAAAATAATATATATATAATTGAGTTAATAAAGCCGCAAAAAAACATGGTCTCTTTTTTGTTTTCTTGAGTAAGGCAGCTCCAAAATGCAGGTGTTTCAACCTAGCTCAGTGCTTTCTGTGGTGGTGGGGCAGCCTAGCTCAGTGCTTTCTGGGGTGGTGGGTCAAGCCAGAAGACAATACAGAGCATTGCTTCGTGATTGGCTCAGTGTTCTGTCACTCATGGGGACACTACGTCACCGCCAAGTCTAAGGGTAGAGCTAGAAAATTCAAGCCCATTGGGTGCTGCCACAGAGTTACATTAGAAGTGCCCATCCAAGAAGGTCATTGGCCAACAGATAAAATGACGTCAAATCACATTATATCTACAGTAGCTTTGATTGGACTGATCAGGTCAACATCATACTTTCAAAATCTTAGCCAGCAGTCATCATCATGAATCAAGTCAACAATCTACAGGCAAATCCTTTTTAATCCTTGTCATATGAAGAGAAATAATGAAGAGAAATGATAGGACAGCTGTCGGGACTCTGCTGTTGGGACTCTGCTGTTGGGACTCTGCTGTTGGGACTCTGCTGTCGGGACTCTGCTGTTGGGACTCTGCTGTTGGGACTCTGCTGTTGGGACTCTGCTGTTGGGACTCTGCTTTATGTAGGCCCTAACAGTTTGTGGCCACCGTTTGTCACCGTTATAGTGCAATGAATGTATTGTTTAGTGTTGTGTTGTGGAGTGGCTTTGCTGGCATGCATCCCCCTTTATTTATGTTTTGCCCCACCAAGATTGACATGCTAAAATCACCACTGACCTCAGCTATAGCCTAGATGACCAGCCTAAACCTGTTCAGATCAGTTCCCATAACGTTATAACAGTAACAGTAGCAGGAGCCTAGTCCTGATACAGATGGAGGTCTATACCTCAGCTATAGCCTACATATCCTAGATGACCAGCCTAAACCTGTTCAGATCAGTTCCCATAACGTTATAGACCTACCAGTAGCAGGACAGAGCATGTAGCCTAGGCATGAGCAATATGTGTATGTGTTATTTCATAGTTTTGATGTCTTCACTATTGTTCTACAATGTAGAAAACAGTAAAAATAAAGACAAATCCTGGAATGAGTAGGTGTGTCCAAACTTTTGACTGGTACTATACCTCAGCTATACCCTACATATCCTAGATGACCAGCCTAAACCTGTTCAAATCAGTTCACATAGGCTATCAGTAGCAGGATTGATCACCTACAAATCGGTTTTAAATCCAAATAACAGGACATGTAGCCTAGGCCAAATTTTTTCAAAACATTTCCTAAAGAGACCACCTGGGCCCGGATTCCCAAAAGCACCTGAAGGCTAAGTTAATCGTTAGAACCTTTGTAGGAGTATTGTTAAATCTCCAAGCTCTTTCCCAAAACCATTGTTTCTTTATTTTTTACTATTTTCTACATTGTAGAATAAGAGTGAAGACATAAAAATTATGAATTATGAATATGGAATCATGTAGTAACCCAAAAAGTGTTAAACAAATCAAAATATATGTTGTATTTGAGATTCTTTAAATAGCCACCCTTTGCCTTGATGACAGCTTTGCACACTCTTGGCAATCTCTCAACCAGCTTCATGAGGTAGTCACCTGGAATGCATTTCAATTATCAGGTGTGCCTTCTTTTAATATGCCATTTAGCAGACATTTTTATCCAAAGCGACTTACAGTCATGTGTACATAAATGTTTACGTATGGGTGGTCCCGGGGATCGAACCCACTATCCTGGCATTACAAGCGCCATGCTCTACCAATTGAGCTACAGAGGACCACATTTGTCATTTGTTCTTAAACGGATGAGGATGTAATTTGTTCTTAAAAGTTAATTTGTGGAATTTCTTTCCTTCTTAATGCGTTTGAGCCAATCAGTGCTAGAGGCGTCACTACAGACCCTGGTTCTATTCCAGGCTGTATCACAACCGGCTGTGATTGGGAGTCCCATAGGGCTGCGCACAATTGCCCCAGCGTCGTCCGGGGTAGGCCGTCATTGTAAATAAGAACTTGTTCTTAACTGACTTGTCTACTTAAATAAAGGTTAAATTAAAAAAGGTTGAGTCTCTAGATTCCCTTGCTGCTCTGGATAAATAATGAAATGGTTGTCATAGTGATTTAAACTGGGCCTGGTTATCTCCAAACTCTGAGACCATGTCATTTATTACATTTCACCCAATTGATAAAGGCAGCTAGAAGGCTGAACCCAGAAGACAACTCTAAATCAACACTTACTGATATTATCCTCAAATCCTTTCACTCATATTATAATGTATCTTTGTTCAACGGATGTCGGGAAGCCTATGATATCAATAGTTTAGCAAACAGCGGGTAGGGCGGTAAACCCAGGTCACTGGCGAAAAAGGCAAACACCCTACGCATCACAGCAATGGGAATTGTAACCTGACTCACACTGTCCCCTACAAAAGTCCCATGCTTCGACTACTCAGACCCCTCACATGTCCGGGCCATAAATTCTGATGGCCTCACAGACACCATACTACTTCTGACACCAATGTAGCAAACAGCGGGGCAGGGAAGCGAACCCAGGTTGCATGTGTAAAAGGCAAACAACCTACGCATCACGCCACAGGCGCCAATTGGGTTAATTGGTTGGAATTGTGACGTGGCTCATTTAGCGAGGATCACTACACTATAGTGGAACTATGATACAATTACAGTTATCATATGAAATGTTAAATGTAGAACTATAATATATGAATATATTGAATTTGATTTGCCCAGATTCAGTTAGCTCCATTTTGTATGATTAAACTGACACGTACCTGTCTCAGTAGAAGTCGACTGTTAGGTCTGAGTGTTTTACTTCCATTCACTGTACTAGAATTACACCATACATTACATTTCTCTACCACTTTATAATAATCCATGGAAAGATTCTCACCTTGTAGCCTGAATTCACAACCAGAACATGTCAAGTCATTGAGATATCTACTGTTCTGCTGAGAGAGCACCTTCCTGATGACTAGCGCTCTGTATATTCTAATGGGTGAAGTCTGATCTGGAATGTGAAGCTAACTGAAATCTAGATAAGCTTTGAAAAAACAGTATATCTAGCTTGCATCATAGTCCACCCCTCAGGCTAAGTTCAGGTTTCAGCATGAGGCAGACATCAACAGCCGAGTTGTAGGCTACAACCTGGGTCGTATTCATTAGTTTACTCAGCAGCCAACAGTTTTAAAATGTTGCAATAAACTTTTTTTTTTGTGTCATTTAGCAGACACTCTCATCCAGAACGACTTACAGTTAGTGAGTGCATACATTATTATTCATACTGCCCCCCTGTGGGAATCGAACCCACAACCCCGGCATTGCAAACACCATTCTCTACCAACTGAGCTACATCCCTGCCAGCAATTCCCTCCCCTACCCTGGGCCCATTGTGCACCACCCCTCTCCCGGTCGCAGCCGGCTACGACTTTACTTTCTTTTTACTTTTCTCTTTTTTACATTTGAAATTTGAAAAGGAATTTTCCCACACAGCAGGAAATGCATACTTGTAATGTATTCAAGGTTTAAAAAGGCTTCTAAAGTTTATAATTTCCACTTCAAAATTTCAGACTTATTTTGCTATAATGAAAAATTTATCAACCCCTACAAAAAAATTCCATTAATTATAATCCAAATAATAATTCACATGTCCTGTTGCTGCAGGATTATTTTCCTGCTGAGAGAAACTGGGTGAAATGAAGACATGGCATCTGTAAGTGCATTCATCTTACGATAGCTAGGTGAGACAACCACATATCACAGTCATATATTCAGGATACAAACATTTTATTCTAGCTGAACATTGGAAATGTAGTGTTTTGCAAACAACAACCCAAAAAATTCATACACATTTAAAATCTATGAATTAAAAATCTGAGAAAAGTAATATTAGCAATAAATTATATTTAAAAAAAACACGTGATTTTTTTGGGGAAATAGCGTTTTGGATATAAACATAATAAATTATTCATAAAATTGTCATCTCAGCTCTTAGCTTTGGTGTCATGTTCCCCAGAGAGACGCATTTTAGAGGCAGGGCCCCCCTCCACTCTCTCCCCAGAGAGACTCATTTTAGAGGCAGGGCCCCCCCTTCTCTCCCTCCCCAGAGAGACTCATTTTAGAGGCAGGGCCCCCCTCCTCTCTCTCCCCAGAGAGACTCATTTTAGAGGCAGGGACCCCCTCCTCTCTCTCCCCAGAGAGACTCATTTTAGACCACTGACCCCTAAACAGAGATGCAGCATGTTAGTTGTGGTGAACACAGTGACAACTCATTCTAGAATGTCAATTGTTCTCTTTTATTCATGATCTCTTAGAAATAAAACATTTACTAACAGACACATCCAAACAGTCAGGTGATTTAATTTAATCACAGGAACATTGTTACGTTCCCCAACAAGAAATAAAACATTGTCTCTCAAACAGAAGAAGGAACTAACAAAGAGTCACTAACAACAACCAAAACGAAACAGGTGGTTTTAGGAGGGGTTTTGAAAGACACTCATGGGGGTGTCCACTAGTGATGGGAAACAGAGGCTTTCTGAACGCTTTGGGGCTTTCACCAAATTGTGCCGAAAATGCCATTGATAGATTTGAGTGCTAATAAACAATATTTAGTTAGAATGTGGGGTTCGCTTTTTGCCTCCAGGTTCACTATGTTTTCAAAAATGATGCATCTGTGGTATTATTTAGGAAACTAAATACAGAAGATTATCATAGGTTACACTAAATAAAACAAATTATTTGAACAACAATGGGAAATCCCAATCCCCATCCCTACCTGCTGAGCTCCCATTCAGGGGCTACAAACTGGAAGACATCAAACTAAATGTATAAATAAGGTGTCCAGTAGAGGTCAGTGTTTGAAAGAGACTTTGCTTTGGAAAAAGCACTGGCACCAGGGAGAAATCAGTGAGATCTCTCACATTTTGTGAGGCCGGTTGGACGTACTGCCAAATTCTCTAAAACAACGTTGGAGGCAGCTTATGGTAGAGAAATTAACATTCAATTATCTGTCAACAGCTCTGGTGGACATTCCTGCTGTCAGGATGCCAATGGCACGCTCCCTCAAAACCTGAGACATCTGTGGCATTGTGTTGTGTGACAAAACTGCACATTTTCCAGTGGCCTTTTATTGTCCCCAGCACAAGGTGTACCTGTGTAATGATCATGCTGTTTAATCAGCTTCTTGATATTCCACCCCTGTCAGGTGGAAGGATTATCTTGGCAACAGAGAAATGCTCACTAACAGGGATGTTAACACATTTGTGCACAAAATTGGAGAGAAATAAGCTTTTTGTGCGAATGGAACATTTCTGGGATCTTTTATTTCAGCTCATGAAACCTGAGACCAATACTTTACATGTTGCGTTTATATTTTTGTTCAGTATAGAAAAAAACACAAAGCCTCCAGCAGAGGTCAATGCTCTTCTGACAGCTGTCAGATGGTAGTGTGATGTCCGAAGCTTCGACCGTCATCATCACGTAGTATTGTTACTTTGATACAAGCATTGATACGTTGTGTCAAATCAGTAGTGCTTTGAAAACTGCAACGGCACATCGTAGCTCCGGTATTAATCGACCAATCCCTAGTGTTCACTGAATGTTGACTAGCAACAAGAAAGTGGTACCTAAAAGACTCCCACCATGAGTGCCCATTGAAGTGGCTCCAGACGAGGACATCTGAAATAAAAACCCTCCTACTTACAATATGGAATAAAAGAACAAGTGGAGCAAACCAAACCAGACCAGACCAGACCACACCAAACCAGACCAAACCAGACCAGACCAAACCAGACCAAACCAGACCAGACAAAACCAGACCAAACCAGACCAAACCAGACCAGACCAAACCAGACCAAACCAAACCAGACCAGACCAGACCACACCAAACCAAACCAGAGCAAACCAGACCAAACTAGACCAAACCAAACCAAACCAAACCAAACCAGACCAAACCCTGGGAGATACAAGACAGAAATACTTTGTTCATCAACTTAAAGAAGCAGAGTTACAAAGAGGTGCCAGTCTTCTAACATCTCTAAGGCCAGCCAGAACACTGGACCAGCTGCTCTTCAATATCACATAACAGATGGAACCCTTCTGACTAAAGAGATGACAAGCCAGCACAGGCATAAGCATACTGTCTATTGAGGTGGCGCCAAGAGGTGCGGCCAACGTGCTAACGTCCAACCTCAAAATATAAATGGAAATACCAAAGCCTGTAACAACATGTAGTCGTGACTGATATCTTTCACCTCATCTCCCTGTTACTGTTTGTTTAGGTAGTTATAGACAGTGCAGCAACACAAGGCCACATTCCTCTCAGCCCTTCCACTCTCTTAGGCTAATGTGTATTTATTAAAAGTAGACTATTTCTTTCAATCTGTTCTTTTCTAAACGTATCTGAGAATGTAGACAGAAGGGCTAAAATGGACATGATTGATCTGAGGGGGATCAGATCCGTACAGAAAGGTTTTTTGCAACAAGTAAGAGATTTATATTATGTAAAGTAGGCTAGGTTATAATATATAATAGTGGTTTGTTAGTGATATGCAGATGGAGGTCTATACCTCAGCTATAGCCTACATATCCTAGATGACCAGCCTAAACCGGTTCAGATCAGTTCACAGTGGTTATCAGTAGCAGGATTGATCACCTACAAATCGGTTTTAACCAGTATATCTAGCTTGCATCATAGTACACCCCTCAGGCTACATACAGGTTTCAGCATGAGGCAGACATCAACAGCCGAGTTGTATGCTACTACCTGGGTAGTATTCATTAGTTGACTCCGCAGCCAACAGTTTTAAAATGTTGCATAAACAGTTTACTCCAAACGCTGTCCAACGTGACCTAAACGGTTTCTGTTGCCAAACGTTTTGCTACGGTGGGCACTAATGAACACACACAACCTGTTTCGAGGAAGTGTAAGTTGTTGTTAGTCTTTCCACTGTATTTATTTGTCTCTCTTTCTCACGAAATGCCTTCCTGAGTGAAAAGAGTTAACAGTAGATTAGAAAGAGAAAATGTTGTTGCTTGTTGTGTTTTAAGCCTGTTTTGAGAAGACAAGTCTATAGACCTATGATACAGTACACTCTTAGAAAAAAGAGTTCCAAAAGGGTCCTCTGGCTGTCCCCATAGGAGAACGCTTTTGGGTTCCAGGTAAAACCCTTCTGGCTTCCATGTAGAACCCTCTGTGGAAAGGATTCTTCATGGAACCCAAAAGGGTTCTACCTAGGACCAAAAAGGGTTCTACAAAGGGTTCTCATATGGGGACAGCCAAAGAACCCTTTTAGATTCTAGATAGTGTAGGAGTGATCACCCTGGGGCACTCAGATGGAAACAGAACGAATTCACCCCACGCATCTAATTTATATCCAAAACATGTTAAGGAGAGTAGGCCTATTATAACACTGTCCACAAAACATATAATCAACTATATTAATACACATAACAATATCATCAACTATATTAATACACATAACAATATCATCAACTATATGAATACACATAACAATATCATCAACTATATTAATACACATAACAATATCATCAACTATATTAATACACATAACAATATCATCAACTATATTAATACACATAACAATATCATCAACTATATTATACACATAACAATATCATCAACTATATTAATACACATAACAATATCATCAACTATATTAATACACATAACAATATCATCAACTATATTAATATCATAACAATCGTCGTCTTACCTTTTATATGTCTCTCAATAGAAGTTGAGTCTGGAATGATCATTCGGTGGTGGAAAGTTCCTTTAGTTTGTTCTGCTCATTTCCATATCAGGTTCTACCTGTTCTCTCTCCCACTCCCTGTCTCTTTATAGCTCTTACAATGTGCCTTGGCATACATTCTACAAGGGTCTGGAACTCCAAATGTAGTTCTGATTTAGTGTTCCAAATGAAAACAATTTGATTAAACTGGTTAATATGGTTAAAATACATTAAGACTGAGTAATGCTGTGATTGTTTTAATTATTTTGTTATGTTTTGAAATGTTTGACTTTATTTTCCCTATGTCCTTTCAATATAGGAACAATTTGTGAAATGACAGCCTTCTGTAAATATGGACAAAAGTCTATGGATTAATTTGATGGTATGTGTCTTGCAACATTATGTAAAATGACAGGTTGAGAAACACTGTATCTTCCTAGGTGCATATGTGAGAAGGAACGCAAACTGTCTCCCTATGTGTGTGCCATCCCTAAACATCAAGTGTTTGTGGTTCATTAAAATGTTTATTGTCAAGGTAAGAAAAAAAGAAAAGAAAAAGACAAAAAAAAAAGTGTCTGGAACTCTATTGGAGGGATGTGACATCATTCTTCCACAAGAAATTCCATAATTTAGTGTTTTGTTGATGGTTGTCTTCAATTGGGTTGAGACCTGGTGACTGAGACGGCCATGGCATATTGCGAAACATCAGCAAGTTCCTCTCTCCCCAGGGGTAGCAGCTCCTCTCTCCCCAGGGGTAGCAGCTCCTCTCTCCCCAGGGGTAGCAGCTCCTCTCTCCCCAGGGGTAGCAGCTCCTCTCTCCCCAGGGGTAGCAGCTCCTCTCTCCCCAGGGGTAACAGCTCCTCTCTCCCCAGGGGTAGCAGCTCCTCTCTCCCCAGGGGTAGCAGCTCCTCTCTCCCCAGGGGTAGCAGCTCCTCTCTCCCCAGGGGTATCAGCTCCTCTCTCCCCAGGGGTAACAGCTCCTCTCTCTCCAGGGGTAACAGCTCCTCTCTACCCTAGGATTTGAAGACATCGGTGGCTTAGCCCACAGCCACTACTGTATTGCCAACAACCACTCAAGAACTTCAAATATAGACTCTGACCTGTCCAATGAGCCAAACTGATTAAATAATTCCACAGTACCTAAACACTCTCTCTCTCTCTCTCTCTCTCTCTCTCTCTCTCTCTCTCTCTCTCTCTCTCTCTCTCTCTCTCTCTCTCTCTCTCTCTCTCTCTCTCTCTCTCTCTCTCTCACTCACACACACACACACACAGTGCAGTAATTAGAATCCCTATATCAGCTTTTAGTGATAGTCTACTGTGTGTTCTCCCCTCCTCTGTCTCTCTCCATTACTTTCTCTGTGTCGTCTATTGATGTCTTTCATCTTGTCTGGTGTCTCTCTCCATCGAGTGGCGCAGTGTTTTAAGGCACTGCATCGGAGTTCTAGCTGTGCCATTAGAGATCATGGTTCGCGACCGGGAGACCCATGGGCGGCGCACAATTGGTCCAGCGTCGTCCAAGGTAGGGGAGGTTTTGGCCGGCAGGGATGTGGGTTTGTTTCCCACAGGGGGCCAGTATGAAAAATAAAAAAACATGTATGCATTTACTAACGGTAAGTCGCTCTGGATAAGAGCGTCTGCTAAATGACTCCATCATATCCTATTCTTCTGTTGCTGTCTCTATGTCTTGTCTGATGTCTCTCTCCATCATATCCTATTCTTCTGTTGCTGTCTCTGTGTCTTGTCTGGTGTCTCTCTCCATCATATCCTATTCTTCTGTTGCTGTCTCTATGTCTTGTCTGGTGTCTCTCTCCATCATATCATATTCTCCTGTTGCTGTCTCTGTGTCTTGTCTGGTGTCTCTCTCCATCATATCCTATTCTTCTGTTGATGTCTCTGTGTCTTGTCTGGTGTCTCTCGCCATCATATCCTATTCTTCTGTTGCTGTCTCTGTGTCTTGTCTGATGTTTCTCTTTAGTTTTGCAATCCAAATTTGGAGCCATTGGAATTTTAACACGTTGTCCCATGAACATGGTGTAATTTACTGATGGTCCCTAACTAGCCCCATAGGGATATCCAAATTCAACCCAAATTTACCACTGGCATTACGATTGGGTCGCGTGCAGTTGCATTCTGAATTGATTATTACTTGGTGTGGGCATGTGGGCAACCTTAATTTACGTTGTGAACAGTCACAACCACAAGTCTCACTAAACTCAGTTTTGGACAAGACTGACTTTATGACCAAAATTATCTAATATTTTTCTGCGGAATTGTGCCATGTTTATTCTGGTGATAACTGGATCACTGGCTGTCTCATGGAGTGTGTGAGGGTGAGTGTCATGGTCGGGATGGCCTGAACTCAGAGCCTGATAGAATACCAAGGAAAACCGTAGTAACTGCAGTAGAACATGGTGGAACAAAGCCAGATGGCAGTAACTTCACTTACTGCTGTTTCCTTGGTTTTTACTGGGATTTTGTAGTTAAATCAAATCTGACCCTCCATTTTCTCTGAAACAGAAGATAATTGAACCAGGACATTTTGTCACAAGATATAACAGATAATACGAAGCCTGATTTAGGTCTGAACTCGTCTTTGACCAAATGTGTAGCAACAGTTTGCAATTGTATGGCAGAATAGCTATGCACATAATCCTAATACCTCTTCATGGACTACATTTGAACACTTAAACATTGTCTTCTTTTAGGGCGGGACCTGGTATGGTGTGGTCACATTGCCTAGTGGTTAGAACGTTGGGCCAGTAACTTAAAGGTCGCTGGTTCAAATACCCGAGCTGTCAATGTGAAAATCTGTTGATGTGCCCTTAAGCAAGGCACTTAACACTAATTTGCTTCATGGGTGCTGTACTACTATGCCTTACCCTGTAACACAACACATTTCACTGCACCTATCCGGTGTATCTGACAATAAAAACATATATATTTTTTGCAATTCCAACAGTTAATTTAACAATGGTGGTTATAACTCTTGTTGACGTTGATCCAAGGACACCTTCACTTGCATTACCCTCTTACTGCAGAAAAATATTCTCATGAAATCATGTGACTTATAGTTAGAGAGAACGATTCCTGTAAACGCACACTGCTACAAGCAGGAAACAAGGTATGGACAAACCAGAAATGTGACATTTCTGTTTGATAGTAACCCTGAATGATGAATGTGTGATCTATCTTGTCATCTTTTTGGCCAACCACATTGGAACATTCTAATCTTTAAGGACATGAAGTATGGAGTCATTGTTTTCAGGAAGGTGTCTCCATGGTGATAGGAGGGACAGGAGGCAGATTAAGGGCAAGGGCAGCCACCTGAACTACTGCCCTACAAAGGCAAAGAGCAGTCTACGCAAATGTCCGTGCATATCAACCATAACCACTGATCTGACCTATGACCCCTAAAATGCTGATACTGAACTCTGCCTTTGTATGACCTTAAACAAGTGTATGGGTAATGCAACGGCAAAGTGCAGCATCAAGAAATCTAAATATGTTGATCCAACTTTCTTGTTGTTTATCTGTTTTATGGAAACTGTTTGATAGTTGTTACTACCTTCCAACTGTATTTAATGGTGTTATGTAGTCGTGTTTTTCATGTTTTCAATGTTGTATTATAGTAGGCCTAAGGTTATTTCATCATGGAGAATGTTTATACTTAAGAAATATTTGACATTGTATGACTATCATTATAATGCTGTTTTACCATTATTTACTCTCTCTCTCTCACACACACACACACATATCCCCCCCCCCCCCCCCCCCCCCACACACACACACTCACTGTGCAGTAATTAGAATCTATAGAGCAGCTTTAAGTGATACAGTCTACTGTGGGATCTCCCCTCCTCTGCCTCTCTCCATTATTTTCTCTGTCTTATGTTGCTGTCTCTCTTGTCTAACCTCTTTTGTTGCTGTCTCTCTTGTCTGCCCTCTTCTGTTGCTGTCTCTCTTGTCTGCCCTCTTCTGTTACTGTCTCTCTTGTCTCCCCTCTTCTGTTGCTGTCTCTCTTGTCTCCCCTCTTCTGTTGCTGTCTCTCTTGTCTCCCCTCTTCTGTTGCTGTCTCTCTTGTCTGCCTTCTTCTGTTGCTGTCTCTCTTGTATCCCCTCTTCTGTTGCTGTCTCTCTTGTCTGCCCTCTTCTGTTACTGTCTCTCTTGTCTCCCCTCTTCTGTTGCTGTCTCTCTTGTCTCCCCTCTTCTGTTGCTGTCTCTCTTGTCTCCCCTCTTCTGTTGCTGTCTCTCTTGTCTCCCCTCTTCTGTTGCTGTCTCTCTTGTCTGCCCTCTTCTGTTACTGTCTCTCTTGTCTCCCCTCTTCTGTTGCTGTCTCTCTTGTATGCCCTCTTCTGCTCAACCAACCTTGGTTCTCTCTCCATCTGCCCTCTTCTGTCACTTTCTCTGTGTCTTGTCTGTTGTTGTCTATGTCTTGTCTGTTGCTGTCTGTGTCTTGTCTGTTGTCTGTGTCTTGTCTGTTGTCTGTGTCTTGTCTGTTGCTGTCTCAGGTTCCAGTTTGTTACTGTCTCCTGTGTCTATTTTCTTCTGTTATGGCCTGTTCTGTCTCTCTCCATCATATCCTGTTCTTCTGTTGCTGTTCCTGTGTCTTGTCTGGTGTCTCTCTCCATCATATCCTGTTCTTCTATTGCTGTCCCTGTGTCTTGTCTGGTGTCTCTCTCCATCATATCTTATTCTTCTGTTGCTGTCTCTGTGTCTTGTCTGGTGTCTCTCTCCATCATATCATATTATTCTGTTGCTGTCTCTGTGTCTTGTCTGGTGTCTCTCTCCATCATATCCTATTCTTCTGTTGCTGTCTCTGTGTCTTGTCTGGTGTCTCTCTCCATCATATCCTGTTCTTCTGTTGCTGTTCCTGTGTCTTGTCTGGTGTCTCTCTCCATCATATCCTGTTCTTCTATTGCTGTCCCTGTGTCTTGTCTGGTGTCTCTCTCCATCATATCTTATTCTTCTGTTGCTGTCTCTGTGTCTTGTCTGGTGTCTCTCTCCATCATATCATATTATTCTGTTGCTGTCTCTGTGTCTTGTCTGGTGTCTCTCTCCATCATATCCTATTCTTCTGTTGCTGTCTCTGTGTCTTGTCTGGTGTCTCTCTCCATCATATCCTATTCTTCTGTTGCTGTCTCTGTGTCTTGTCTGGTGTCTCTCTCCATCAACATACATATTGGTGAGGGTTAGGCCTACTCCAATACAACATTGAAAACATGAAAACACGACTACATAACAGCATTAAATACAGTTGGAATATAGTTACAACACTCAAACTGTTTCCATCAAACAGAAAAACAACAAGAAAACTGGATAAACACATTTAGATTTCTACATACTGACTTTGCTTTTGCATTACCCATACAGCTGTTTAAGGTCATACAAAGGCAGAGTACAGTATCAGCATTTAAGGGGTCATAGGTCAGATCAGTGGTCATGGTTGATATGATTGGACAAAAAACCCAACTTTAAAGCCATTTTTCTCAGATTCACTGTTTGCGTAGACTGCTCTTTGCCTTTGTAGGGCAGTAGTTCAGGTGGCTTCCCTTGCCCTTAGTCTGCCTCCTGTCCCTCCTATCGCCATGGAGACACCTTCCTGAAAACAATGACTCCATACTTTGCTGAAACCTGTTCTGCCAGTTCATGTCCTTAAAGATGAATGTTGGAATGTTCCAATGTGGTTACCCCAAAAAGATGCCAAGATAGATCACACATCCATAACCTGTTTCCTGCTTGTAGCAGGCCGCGTTCACAGGAATCCTTTTCTCTAACTATAAGTCATATGATTTCATGAGAATATTTTTCTGAAGTGAGAGTGTAATGCAAGTCAAGGTGTCCTTGGATGAATGTCAACAAGATTTATAACCAGCATTGTTAAATTAACTGTTGTAATAAATAAATAAAATATTTGTAAATGTATTGTCACAGACACCGGATAGATGCAGTGAAATGTGTTGTTTTACAAGGTCATCCACAGTAGTACGGTGCCCCTGGAGCAAATCAGGTGTAAGTGCCTTGCTTAAGGGCACAGATAGATTTTTACCTTGACGGCTCAGGTATTCGAACCAGCAACCTTTCAGTTACTGGCCCCACTAGGTAATCTTACCATACCATACCAGTTCACGCCCTAAAAGAAGACACTGTTCAAGTGTTCAAATGTAGTCCATGAAGAGGTATTAGGATTATGTACACAGTTATTCTGCCGTACAATTGCAAACTGCTGCTACACATTTGGTCAAAAATGAGTTCAGACTGAAATCAGGCTTCGTAGTATCTGTTATATCTTGTGACAAAGTGTCCTGGTTCAATTATCTTCTGTTTCAGAGAAAATGGAGGGTCAGATTTGATGTAACTACAAAATCCCAGTAAAAACCAAGGAAACAGCAGTAAGTGAGGTTACTGCCATCTGGCTTTGTTCCACCATGTTCTACTGCAGTTACTACGGTTTTCCTTGGTATTCTATCAGGCTCTGAGTTCAGGCCATCCCGACCATGACACTCACCCTCACACACTCCATGAGACAGCCAGTGATCCAGTTATCACCAGAATAAAACATGGCACAATAACGCAGAAATATTATGGTTTAACTCGCATTGAAATGCAAAATACCCAGATAATGGTAAGAAAGATAGCAACAAAATATTGAAACGCTCGCTAACATAAAGAAAAGGACAGCATTGATAGTAATACAAAGTCACATAAGTATAAACATTCTCCGTGATGAAATAGTTCTTACCTTATGGATAAAAAAAGCTTGAGGGTTGCTACAATACAATATTCAAAACATGAAAACACAACTAAACAACACCATTAATAACCACAATAAAGCTGGATAAACACATTTAGATACTGCGCTTTGCTTTTGCATGACCCATACAGCTGTTTATGGTCATACAAAGGCAGAGTGCAGTATCAGCATTTTAGGGGTCATAGGTCAGATCAGTGGTCATAATAAGATGATACATCAGTGCATTTACACTTATCTACCTAGGACATATTTGGCTGGACAGCAAAAACAACTTTAAAGCCTTTTTTGTCTTCAGTTGGACTGTTTTCTAGTGGATGCTCTTTGCCTTTGTAGGGCCGTTTATTCAAGCAGTCAACGGACAACAACTCTTAATGCAATCACGGGGAAAACACTTTTGAAAGCAGTTTTGACCTTTGTTAAAAAAAGAGGGGGATCCAAGCTTTCCATTGATAACACGTTTATTTCTATACTCCTACAATTGCGCTAATGCGTTGTTTTAAAAATGCAGTTACAACTGGAGTATCAAGCATGGTTTAGGAACATTTGCAACAGAGCTCTTAAAGGGGCAACGACATCTTAAAAGGGCAATTGAACACTTTGTAATAGAAACCCCCCCAACAACAATTCTGAGTGAATAAAAATAATAATAATAATAATAATAATAATAATAATCAGGAAGTTGTGTCCAATGGGGTAAATGCAGATGGACAAACCCCATGCTTCATTTATAGCCACTATGCTGCATCCGTTGGGCTACAGGGGATCATGCTTATTGCTAATAGAACATCTGATAATAGACCATGAATATAGGATATATGGTTCAATATGTTAAAATCATTTACCATCTGATAATAGACCATGAATACAGGATATATGGTTCAATATGTTAAAATCATTTAACATCTGATATTAGACCATGCATACAGGATATATGGTTCAATATGTTAAAATCATTTACCATCTGATAATAGACCATGAATATAGGATATATGGTTCAATATGTTAAAATCATTTAACATCTGATAATAGACCATGCATACAGGCTATATGGTCCAATATGTTAAAATAATTTACCATCTGATAATATACCATGAATACAGGCTATATGGTTCAATATGTTAAAATCATTTACCATCTGATAATAGACCATGAATACAGGATATATGGTTCAATATGTTAAAATCATTTACCATCTGATAATAGACCATGAATACAGGATATATGGTTCAATATGTTAAAATCATTTAACATCTGATAATAGACCATGCATACAGGCTATATGGTCCAATATGTTAAAATAATTTAACATCATCTTTACCAATATCTTATTGGGCTCATTCATGGAGGTGGAAATGATATTTTAGATGGTGTCAGCATCATTGTATTTTCATTCATTCTGGAGTAGAACAGCCTTTTTATTGTCACCAGAACTGAGCTTCTCAATAAGTATCCCCAGGAGGACCCTGGGAACCCTGAGCAAGGGGACTGGAATTGGTCAAATTTGCAGTTTAAAACATTTACAGAAAATTATCCTCTTTTTCTAAAAGCATGACGGTCATGACTTGTTTACATGAAAGGGGAGATTAATTTAGCACAAGACAATCAATCTGAGATTGACGTAAGGCTTTTTTTTGTTGCTTTAACCCCTGAGATTTGGCTGTTCTACGAGTATGAATGGTCTGAGGCAGGCGATAGATTACAAGCGTTTTCAAGTGTAACGTTAATAACGATGGTTTTGGGGAACTGCTCAGAGATTTAACGATGCTCCTACGAAGGTTCTAATGATGAACTTAGCCTTAAGATGCTTTTGGGAAACCGGATCCTGGATGAGACCATCTGCTAAATGACAAAAATTTCAAATGTAAGGTTTTAAATACAAATATCATATTACTGTCTTAAAAAATAAAAAAAATAAATAAATATTGATTTCACAAATATAATATTTGTACAGTTCTTTATTAAAAATGTAGTTATTTTTTACATTTGACTGTGTAAAACCTAGCAGTACTACTTATTTCTCTGAGAGTGAGGCAGATATATATATTATTACTGTGTAAAACCTAGCAGTACTACTTATTTCTCTGAGAGTTAGGCAGATATATAGCGTTTTGCAAAGAAAAACATGATTATTTGTCTATCTGAAATGAAAGCATCAAGTGATAGATTTTAAACAAATACATGTCTGTCATTGAACAACCCCCTGCCATGATTAGATAATGAAAAAACACACCAATCTCTTTCATAATTTCTTTAAACAATAAATGCTAATATACCAACATTTCTGAAAAGTGATATAAAGCGTTTTGGAATGAAACTCTTCTCATGTTTCCCCCTCTGAGCTCAGAGCAGATGAGAGACTGAGGGGTGGTTTCCCAGACAGAGTTTAATTGAAGTCAGGACCAGGTAAATTCTACTGAAGTACCTCCACAATATCCCCACACGTCTTATTACCTGTTCTGTCTGTGTCACGTATACTCCCTCTCCGGCGTTCGAGGTCACCAGTCTGCTCATTATTACACACAGCTGTCACCATCGTTACGCCCCCTGCGACCAATCAGACTCACCTGGACTCCATCACCTTCCTGATTACCTCCCCTATATCAGTCACTCCCTTTGGTTCCTTCCCCAGGAGTTATTGATTCTGTTTCAGTGTTTCATGTCTGTACGCTACTCCTGTTTCTTGTTTTGTTCTATGTATTATTAAATTCACTTCCTGTACTTGCTTCCTGACTCCCAGCATACACGTTGCAGTCTGGCTGTAGCAGGCTGCCTAGTAAATTAAATGTCTTTGGCCCCATTACACTAAAACATGTAGGCACAATGTTGAAATCATCCATGTCATTTACAAGAACAAAATATTCAAACTGTTCTGTATATGAGCTCCACTGCTCAATACTTTCATCAAACTGTCCAATGTTTCCAACAATTCCAGCCATTTTTCATTTCTCAATAAGCTCCTGATTGTCACTCACTTCAATATTGTCCTCAACCACAGCAATATTTTCCTCAGTCACGTGATCTTCATTCACTTCACTCACTGACGTTTCCTCCTAAGTTAGCTCATAGAGGCAGTTTTAATTAAAAGGTTTTGTCTTCACAGTTTAATAAATGTCTTTCCTGTAATCACTGTATATTCCACCTTTTTAATCATGTTGTTTTCCCGCTCCGATGTCCGTCTCGGGTCATTTTCTGCCGTCCATGACGATGTTAACTCTTTCTTAGCTAGCTGGACTATGCACTTGCCTCTGCTAGCAATACACTGTGCTAACATTAGCCTAGACTGGACCACAGAAAATAACAGTTTTAAACAGTTGTAAAAACCCACTTCTTCCAGACAGAATAGTTCCTGTAGATTCAGACTTACTCATCACCAATCTGTTGTTATGTCTCGTGGGTTTCATAACCACGTCTGTATAACAATTCATTAATGATGAGACAGGAGACAGGAATCAGTTCAACCATTTATCTGGAACGTGATCATATCAACACATACAAACCCCCATGATGCTCTGCAGCACAACCCCAATATACAACAAATACATAGATAAGTAAATGGACACTAAACAAAACTCATAGAGGAATTTAAATGTTCAGTTGTAGAAAGTAGGGCCTTGGGATAGGGTCAGAAAGGTCAGTATGTTTGATAACTGGTTACAGAGGTGACATAACAAGCATAAGGTCCATTATAACACAGTGAAGTAGAGGTGGGAGCTAAAAGCAGACATGGACAGTGAGACGGTGTGAGGAGGTCAGGAGTGAAACACTAGATCAGGACAGGTAGAAATGGCAGGGCTGGAAATAGACACAGAGACACATTCTGATCATGGCTCAGACCTGACCTGAGACACCCAAACAGAAGATGCCATAGCAAAGTCCTGTCCAGTAGGCTATATGGGATTTCCTTTAATCAAAATCCAACACATGGAAATGTGTCCAGTGTGTGTGTGTCTGTGTGTTCAGTGTGTGTGTGTCCAGTGTGTGTTTGTCTAGTGTGTGTGTGGGTGTGTCCAGTGTGTGTGTCCTGTGTGTGTGTGTGTTCAATGTGTGTGTGTCCAGTGTGTGTGAGTGTGTGTGTTTCCAGTGTGTGTGTGTGTGTGTGTGTGTGAGTCCAGTGTGTGTCTGTCCAGTGTGTGTGTGTGTCCTGTGTGTGTGTGTGTGTCCAGTGTGTGTGTGTGTGTGTGTGTGTGTGTTTGTGTGTGTGTGTGTGTGTGTCCTGTGTGTGTTTGTCCAGTGTGTGTGTGTGTCCAGTGTGTGTGTGTGTTCAGTGTGTGTGTGTGTGTGTGTGTCCATTGGGTGTGTGTGTGTCCAGTGTGTGTGTGTGTGTGTAATGTGTGTGTGTGTGTGTGTTCAGTGTGTGTGTGCCCAGTTTGTGTGTTCAGTGTGATTGTGTGTTCAGTGTGTGTATGTTAAGTGTGTGTGTGTGTTTTTTCAGTGTTTGTGTTCAGTGTGTGTGTGTGTGTGTCCAGTGTGTCCAGTGTGTGTGTGTTCAGTGTGTGTGT
Organism: Coregonus lavaretus; assembly: GCF_964263955.1. Classification (NCBI taxonomy): domain Eukaryota; kingdom Metazoa; phylum Chordata; class Actinopteri; order Salmoniformes; family Salmonidae; genus Coregonus; species Coregonus lavaretus. Next base: position 57,807 of record NW_028166172.1, on the reverse strand, counting down.
GTGTGTTCAGTGTGTGTGTGTCCAATGTGTATGTATGTGTGTGTCCAGTGTGTGTGTGTGTGTGTGTGTGAATACAGTGTGTGTATGTGTGTGTATGTCCAGTGTGTGTGTGTGGATGCGTGTCCAGTGTGTGTGTGTGTGTTCAGTGTTTGTGTGTGTGTGTGTGTGTGTGTGTGTGTGTGTGTGTGTTTGTGTCCAGTGTGTGTGTGTGTTTGTGTGTGTCCAGTGTGTGTGTATCCAGAGTGTGTGTGTGTTTGTCCAGTGTGTGTGTCCTTTGTGTGTGTGTGCATCCTGTGTGTGTGTGTGT